>NC_080172.1:89206556-89506556 GCF_950295315.1 Erinaceus europaeus
TTTTCATGCCGGAGACCCCAAAGTCTCAGGTTCACTCCCCTGTACAGAACAGTTCTTGTTCTCTTTCACTCTCTCTCATTAAAAATAAAATATACTTTAAAAGGAATACCCACAGGTTCTTTTACTATATGCACAGGGTTCTTTTAGATTCTTTTATTCTTTTTTGCATTCTGCTTCTGTGCCTTTATCTTATAAAATAAAGTAATATGTAATGGGGATAACTAATGAAACCAGATAAACTAGCATCATTTATAATGAAATCAGCAGACAATGACTAAAAGATAATAAAGAGAAATAAGTGGAGAAACCAAGAGAGACAAAGAAACCTGTGCATCCCAAGTGTGGGACCTAGTTAGTGTAAATTTAAAGTGAGATTTGAAAGATTTGAAAAGCAGTAATTATGCACACGACATATTTAGACCAGGACGGGAGGGTTTAAAATTGCTATGTAGTATGAATCTAATATTGGTGACTTTATATTTTCAGTTAGGCTGAATGTAAAGTAATATATTTTTCACATGAAACACTAGAGTCATTTTCATTAACATTAAACCTGATGTCAGCCTCAATTCTTTCTTTTCTTTGATTCTCCACTTTCAATCAATTAGATTTCCTGCAGAACCTTTTGCCACCTTTTAAATTCACTTTATTTCAAGTCTATAGCCTCACCTTCGATTATTAAAGCTACCCTTTAGCATGTTTCCCTACCTCTAATCTGTCACCCCAACTTTATTTCATGTAATGCAGTTGTAATACCATTCCATTTTTCTCCCCTTTATGCAGAGTTGGGCTCTCTCACATATATGACTTTGCCATTCTTGCCATTCTGATAGTGAGACAAAGAGGAAAAGACACCACAACACTAGAGCTTACCCTGATGCTGTGGTCTTCTTTTGTCATTCCAACTTTCAAGCCTGTGCTCCTGGCAAGGTATTCACCTACTAGAGAATCTCTCTCTCTCTCTCTCTCTCTCTCTCTCTCTCTCTCTCATTCCATTTTTTCTGAAACCGTGTCAGTCCATGGTGCTAAGCTTCAGTGCATGTGAAGCCACAAAGGTATAGACCTATTCTGAACCCTTTCTGGGTCCATTATAAGACTTCATGATTTATAAGTGTGTTATGGACTATTGTTTAAGATTTAGGCAGTACTTCTCTAAGTGAAAAATCTAAAATAATATTTCTCCATAGCCTGATATTCCACAAGTGATTCATGTAACAGATAGAATTTAATTACAAGACATAATTGCTTCTTCAAGTATTGAGAATTTTTATATTTTACTAAACAGAAAAGCTAATTCATTATATAAACAACTTGTTATACATTCATTTCTTTATTCACTACTTATTCTCTGTGCCAAGAATTGTGCTGTGTGCGAAAATGAAGGAGATATATGTGGGACTATTTGTGTATTCCCTTCTGGAAATATAATTGAATCTTACTTTTGTATCCTTCTTAATATGACTAGAATGACTCCTAACACTGAAGTAAACCTGAACCTTTTGTTTTATCTGTAAAGCTACTGAAGAAGGCTAACTATATAAAAAGCTTCTGCTAGAAAGACTACCAAAGTCTTTTCTTCTTCCATTCATCAAGATCTTCTTGCCAATATTCAGCATTCTCTAAAGTCAAGTTCACATTATATATTTATATATTATGTTATTTCTGATTACCTTGTAACCTTTTCAAATATCTATTGTTGAAATGAAAATAGCAAATATTTATTTAATACCAAGAAAATTATGTGTCTGTTGATCTGAATAAAATATAATGACTTTAAATGGGATATTACATGCTTCAAATATAGTAAAAATTTATATATATATGATGTATATATTTGAATTCTTGTATGTATAAAATTTATATATCCATAGCTTCAGTATACACTTTGACAAGAATTAAGTTACAGGAATAGAACATCATAGAAGGACAAAGGTATGGAATAATTAAAATAAAAAAAAATAGAAAGGAAGAAAGAAGAGTTGTGTTCGTTGAGTGTGTCTTGAAACTACATTTGTTTGTGGCAGTGATTAAGATGGGATTTTATGAGCCTATAGTTTATATGGTTCTGAGATTTATTTTTATAAGAAAGAAACACAAAAGTACAGACACAAAATTAGGTACACTGCCTGAGAGATAGCTTGTGTAATTGAATGACTTGAAGGTGGAAGCTTCAGTAGCTTCATGGATGCAGGTGGAATTTTCAGCATGTCTATAATTAGGAGAGACACTGAAGCTTCAGCACAGTAAGCAAAGACCACTTCTATCCTTTGCAGCAGAATATCCTTGTTACCTTGTCCTCCACATTGCCCAAGTCAGACATTGTTACACCTGTGAATTGTCCTTTTAAATTTGAAGAAGAAGAAATCAAGGCTCAAGAAGTCAAGTAGCTTGCCCCAGATTGCATATCTAAGTAGTAAAACTGGAATTCATACATAGGACATTATGACCCAGAGCTTTGAATCTTAACAAACTATACATTCATCTTTATTGAACTACAGTCTAGCATCTACGTACATCAGGATCCAGAGTACTTGTTAAGTTAGGTTCCTAAACTACAGCCAATCTAATCTAATAGAATTCCCATGAATGAGACTGCATTCAAAAAGTTTGTTTGTTTTTCCAGAGCACTGATCAGCTCTGGTTTATGATAGTGCAGTGTGTATATGTGGGTGGGGTGTGAGGTGAGGGGAAGATTGAACAGGGGACTTCAGAGCCTCAGGCATAAGAGTCTCTTTGCATAACCATTATGCTATCTACCCCTTACCCTCACCAAATATTTTTTATGCACTGTGAACTTTCCATACCACTGAAATTAGTAGAATATGTTACAACATAAGGGAAGAACATGATCCATGACAAATTCATAGTGTTAATGTTTTTTTATTAGTTGTTAATACTTGAATAATACTTTACAAGATTGTGGGAAAAGAGGGGTACAATTCCATATAACTCCCACCACTAGAATTCTATTACCCCTTCTCCTCCACTGAAAGGTTTCCTATTTTTTATCTCTCTGGGAGTATGGACCAAAGATCTTTATGGGGTGCAAAAGGTGGAAGGCTTGGCTTCTGTAATTGCTTTGCCACTAGATATGAACATTGATAGGTCAGTTCAAACCCCCAGTCTGTTTCTGTCATTCCCAGTGGGGCAGGGCTCTGGAGAGATGGGCTTGCAGGACACACTGGTGAGGTTGTCTGCCCAAGGAAATCAGTTTGGCATCATGGTAGCATCTACAACTTAGTGGCTGAAAGGCATTAAGATATAAAGCAGAACAAACTGTTTCATCATCAGGAGCCTAAAGGTAAGTATATAGCAGATGGGAGTCGGGCTGTAGTGCAGCAGTTAAGCCCAGGTGGTACAAAGCACAAGGACCTGCATAAAGATCCAGGTTCGAGCCCCCAGCTCCCCACCTGCAGAGGAGTCACTTCACAAGTGGTGAAGCAGGTCTGCAGGTGTCTATCTTTCTCTCCCCCTCTCTGCCTTCCCTTCCTCTCTCCATTTCTCTCTGTTCTATCCAACAGCAACAACATTAATAACAACAACAATAATAACTACAACAAAAAAAAACAAGGGCAAAAAAAAGGAAAATGAATAAATAAATATTTTTTAAAAGTATATAGTAGATGAGATTTGGGGTCTTCATGTTGGAAGAAGATAATTTGCTTTAGGTATATTCTTCCAAGTTGCCTATGACATTACTAATTTTTTCCTGAGTCTGACAGCTATCATGCATGTGGGTTGAAAGTGTTGTCTAGAAAAATAGTATCAGAGTTGGAAATAGGACTGGAAAGCTAGATCAGGGAAGAGAGTAGTTCTCAAATATGGGGAAAGTATATAAATACGATTAACTGTAAACCCCATTGATCTTTTTTAACATGGGAGTCTTAATATTTAGAGACCGCTCAAATTTCTCTTGGGATTGGAGTGAGGCAAATATATTTAGACTGGAATTTAAGGCTAAGAAGGATTAGCTCACAGTTCTCAGTCTTGCTAAGACAAGTTTTGAAGCAAATACTCCAGGGTCATTTGATAAATTATATACAGAAAGGGATGTGGATGGAGTTAATTATTGCCATGATGAATTTCCCCAGACTCATACTCTTTCTATTCATTCTCTTGAGCAGTGAGTTTTGAATCACACATCCAATCCCCCCCAGGTATGAACTCCCCCCACACACACGTAATTGCTTGTGATTTCTTTTGGCATTTAACTCCAAAAAATTATCTGTTTATTCTTAATGTAAACGATATCTTTAATTTTCTACTAGGAAATGAATTGGAGCCTCCAATATGTTGCATAGTCTTGCTGATGACTGCTTTCCATCAAAGATATATAATACTTTCTTGGAGCATGAGTAGCCAATTTGAAAAACATGACTGTTGCTTGAATGACTTTAATTTCCACTGATAAATTATAAACACTTGTGTTATTTCTGTATTTTCCTTTTGTTGTTTTTTTTAACTTAGTAGATACATACTAGATAGTTAATGAATATGAAAGAAAGAAGAATAAGAAATTAGGACAGACTCACCAGAAAACAGGAACTTTCAAAAGTGCCACATTGAGATGTTTTCTTAGTGCCTCTCATAATTAAGTGATCACTTCAGCTGAGGATGCTTTGGCCTTCCAAAATTCTTTTCAAGTGGGTGGTTTACATAAAATAGACTTCAAGCCAGTCTATGTCTTTTTTTCTCATGTTAGATAAGGAACTGGTTTCTAGGAAGCAAGTCATAGCTTTCAAAAAATCAAAATGCTTGAACTCTCATGAGGCTTAATGGTATCAGGTCTAGAATGTTATCACTTTCATGATATTTTATGTTCACTTGTTTTTCTCAAGTTGCCTTGACTTGAAGTGTGGACATCTCACTTCAGCTCTGAGTTATTGCCATTGAAGTATATATGTTTTGTTCTGTTTAGACACTACTAACCAGGCAAGTACTGTACTTAAGATCTTTTAAGTGATACTTTTTAAGAAAATAAATTTTAGCAACTCCAATCAATTATTGTTCTGTCAACATTCTACAGTGTTTTCAGTAGGTATTCACTTTCAAACCAACTTGATTTCATTAATATTTATTTCTTTTCCAGTAAATGGAAGGTGATGAGTTAGATTGAATATAGTGAATCCACTTTTTGTGGCTAGTGGCTTGAGAATGTATTTAGCTCCTTTTTAAAAATTTGATCTTCTTGGCCTCTGCTGTCTTCCCCAGTTTGAAAATCTTTACCATAATCCTCTGTAGGAATTTACACAAGTTACCTATTATGGTTTATAATCTATGGTATGGCTTTCAGTATTCTCATCACAGAAAGGTTAAGCCCTCCTGTGTTTATTCCAACATAAAGAAGTCCACAGGGTGTCAGGGAGCAGATTGAAACAAGCTACAGTTTCAATCAGACTATTAGTCTGTGTCTATGCTGAGGGGGGAATCCTAATAAGCATAGGGTTACATTAGAACAAGGAGCAGTAACAGGTTTTCTAACCCCACAGTTACAAAACCAAAACTCTATCCTGTCCTTTGAGTGATTTTATTTTCCAAACTGAGATTTGGGGTAAAAAATGCATGGATACTATTGTCACAACAGTATGAGAACATCTAAAGTTAGGACTACTCCCTAAGTCTGAGCCTATATTGTTACTGTGAGTATATCAAACATTAGCATCCAGCTTGATAGTTAACAGGGCCCATTACAAAATGAGATTGTGCTGCCATTTGTAGAGATTGTAACTTTTTATAACAAAGAAAAAATGAACAAGTGGAAGCATGTCTGTTTTGGGGCCTTTGCTGTCAGAATGTCAGTATTGGTAATACTGTCAGTTATCTTTCAGATTACTTTGAAAAAATTCCACTGGATTTATTTACTTCTGGTTCCGAGTTTACTTTATTTTCTAGAGTCAGTAAGATTCTGAAGAGGGCATGATCCGTAAACATTAACTCCCAGATTCACACTAGTCTGCATTGTTTTGGGAAAGTCATAAGGGAAAGTGCTTCCTGTGTTATAACTAAGCAAGAATCTAAGAGCAGTAACAATCTTTGGATGAGAAGTGACCAAGGAGTTCTTTTTTTTTTTAAATAAATTTTCTCCTTTAAGAAAACTATTTTTATTTATTTATTATTGGATAGAAGTAGAGAGAAATTTAGAGGAGTGGGGGAAGTAGAGAGGGAGAGGAAGACAGAGAAACACCTGCAGCCCTACTTCAACGCTTGTGAAGCTTTCCCCCAACAGTTGGGGACCAGGGGTTTGAACCTGGGATCTTGTGCACTGTAATGTAACGCTTAACCAGCTGCACCACCACATGGCCCGACCAAGGAGTTCTAAGCAAGGAATACAAATGAGAATCCCTCCCACTAAAAATTACACCTCTGAAAGAAAGAGACCTGTCACCAGCCTCTCAACACTGTCCTAATTGTTTCCCAGAGAGATGCAGAGATAGACAAAAGAAAGCCACCTTCCCAAAAATACAGCCTCGTCTAGCAGGCTTTTCTGAGAATGACCATCATGCTATGCCATGATCTCAAATCTTGGCAATGGCAAAGTCGTTGTGATACCTACATCCCAAAATATTGTTTCTGATCCCCTTCGCTGTGTATTTTTTTTTCCCCACTGTGACAAGTAACGACAAGTCTGATGTAAATGTGTGTGAGCCATTCCTGTCTCTGTTTTTCACCATCAGTATGCTCACCCAATATCTTCTCATAATCACTTGTGGGTGCATGCTTACTTGGTGTGTGCCTAACAGTTCAGTAGAAAATGAGTATTTCTAACTTCCATTTCCAATACTTTGTCTTTATATAAAGTTTGGAAGTACAAAGTCGAAGGATTAGAAACCACACTATTTTCTTTTTGAATCTAAGAGATCTTGTTAAAAGGATATTCTTTCAAAGTGTCACCTGCCAGAAAGATGGCATTCCCATCAATGGAAATCAGAAAATCGTGTCTCAAGTTTTATGAAAGCATATTAAGGAAGAATAACAAAAATCCACTGTGGCTACAACATGCTAATTAATTGCTAACTTCATTTCTCCCAGAGGCAAACTATTAATATTATTTTTAAATGAAATTAAGCCACACAATCCTCTTTTAATTGTTACAAAGATGTTTAGCAACATTATCTGTTTAATTATTTAGGCTTCTCTTAGTGGTGTAAATATTATCAGCACAGTCCTAAGTATTTCCTGCTTTGTCCATAGACAATCTGTAAGGAATCTATTGCTGATGTTGCTGGTAGGTCTTAAATTAAGATCTATTTAAGGCTGCCTGCTGGCCACAGAATAATTACTTAACACTTGATAATGCCTGAATCTGTTAGATTTAGCAGCAAGAAGTATGCTTTGTTTTCACAAGAAGGGTAAAGTTATGTTTCTTATATAAAATTTACTGTTGATGGTATTAGAAAGGATTAGGGTGGGGTTGGAGTATTTGAAAATTTAATTAATCTAATTCCTTCAACAGCAACTGGTTTTCATACTGGTAATTCTGTATAACAACAGTTAATACATTAATAGATCACAACCATGTGAAAATTTATTTTTATTTATTTTGCCTCCAAAGTTATTGCTGGGGCTCAGTGTCTGCACTACAAATCCATTGCTCCTTGAGACCATTTTTTCCCTTTTGTTCCCCTTGTTGCTGTTATTGTTGTTTTCATTGCTGTTGTTCTTGCTGGATAGGACAGAGAGAAATGGAGAAAGGAGGGAAAGACAGAGGGGGGAGAGAAAGACAGACACCTGAAGACCTGCTTCACTGCCTGTGAAGAAACCCCTTCAGGTGGAAAGCCAAGGTCCTTGCCCTTGGCGCCATGTGCACTTAACCCGCTATGCTACCGCCCCACCACCCCATGTGAAATATTTACAGTAGATATTATTTAGCATAGAATCTCTCTTCTATCTCTCTCACTCTCGCGTTAGTTTTAGAATGACAAGAGATTTGGCTTTCTTAGAATTATTTTGTTTGTCTCTCACATCAAGTTTATGTTTCTTCTTTTTTCTTATCCATATTGACTTTCTTTGTTTAATTATTATTTATTTATAAAAAGGAAACACTGAAAAAACCATAGGATAAAAGGGGCACAACTCCACACAGTTCCCACCACCAGAACTCCATATCCTATCCCCTCCCTTGATAGCTTTCCTATTCTTTAACCCTCTTGGAGTATGGACCCACGGTCATTGTGGGATGCAGAAGGTGGAAGGTCTGGCTTCTGTAATTGCTTCTCCACTGAACATGGGCGTTGACAGGTAGATTCATACTCCCAGCCTGCCTCTCTCTTTCCCTACTGGAGCAAGGTTCTGAGGAATCAGAGCTCCAGGATACATTGGTGGAGTCATCTGTCCAGGGAAGTCTGTTTGGCATCATGCTAGCATCTGGAACATGATGGCTGAAAAGAGAGTTAACATATAAAGCCAAACAAGTTGTTGACTACTCATGAACCTAAAGGCTGGAGTAGTGCAGATGAAGAATTGGGGGAGGAGGGGTCTCCGTTTTGTTGATAACTAGTAGGCATATTTTAATTATATTCCAAAGAGCCTGTGGCTATACTAGGCTTTTTTTTTTTTTTTTCCTGAGCCTGAAATCTGATAGGTAGGTGGATCCTAGTTATTGTCTGAGGATATGATGTCATGGTTGGAAAAAGGACCAAAAAGCTGGATCTGGGAAGAGAATAGTTCCCAAATATGGGAAAGGTGTATAAATGTTGTTGACTGTAAACCCCTTCGATTTGATCTGCTCTGGGGCCCATATTCAGCTTAAGAGCCTATGTGACCTCTGCATCCCTGTAGATCTGACCTCACATTCTGTAGTCATGAGTAGGAACATTCCAAGCTGTGTCAATATGAGGACCCATCTTCCTCAGGTGTAGCATAGAGTATGTTGTCCAGCCTCCCTTCAGAGGATGGAACATTCTCTACCGTTGCTGATCCAAGTTGAGGGCAGGGTCCTATGGGGGTCCACAAAGGGGTGTGTTTTGTTGTTCCTGATATAGAGATGGCCAGTAACAATGGAGAGAGGGATTTATTCGAGGTCTAGGCCTATCATGTCTGTTTGGAAACCTCAGGACTCCCGAATAGGGCCCCAGAAGGCAATAGATAGTTATTGCTGTAACCACACTATTTGGCAATTGGGTTAACTTTGAAAAATCCCTTTTTTTCTGTTTTTTTTCTTTTTAATTAATAAAGGGTTAAAGATTGTAAGATTACAGGCTGTAGTTCTACATGTACCCACCACTAAAGTTCTGTGTCCCCATGCTCCCACCTCCCAAAGATAACCATCATAGTACTCAAAATGTTTTAGAAACAGTTTGTTTGCTTCTGTTTTGGTTTTTATTTGTTTGTTTTTGTTTTGTTTTGCTTTATTTTGTTTTCAAGTTCATTTGTATCAGATCTCTAAATTCCTCATCTGATTGAAGCCATCTGGTAGTTGTCTTTCATTTCTTTACTTGCTTTCCTAAGCATAATCACCTCCAGTTCCATCCATTTTGTCCCAAAGGATACTGTATCATCTTTTTTGTTTGCAGAGTCATATTCCATGGAAGATACACCCCATGAATACTTTAGACAGTCATATGTTGATGGGTATTTAGGTTGCTTTCACTCTCTGGGTATTGTGAATATTGCAGCTATGAACAGAGGGATGCATATGCTCCTTCTAATTAATGCTCGGGTGTACTTTGGATAAATGTCTAAGAATAGTATTATTGGGTCATAAGGTGATTACACTTGTATTTGTTTTAGGATCCTTTTTTTAAAAAAAGTATTTTATTTATTTTATTTTTGAAAGAGATGCAGCAATAGAAATACACAGAAAGAAACACCAGAGCACTGCACATTTCTGGTTTATTGTGGTGCGTGGGATTGAACCTGGGACTTTGCAACCTCTGGCATGAGAGTCTCTTTGCATAACCATTATGCTATCTACCCCCAGCCTGTTTAAGGATTCTTCATACACTTTTTCAAAGTGGCTGCCCCAATTTGCATTGCCACCAGAAGTTAAGCAGAGTCCTTTTCTCACCACAGCCTCATTAATACTTACTATTTCCTGTTTTGTTGATGCAGGTCATTCTCACAGCTCTGAGATGGAATCTCAATGTATTTTTAATTTGCATTTTTCTGATAAGTCAAATGGAGCATTTATCCATATGTCTGTGGGTCATGTGTATCTCTTTTCTTTCTTTAAAAATAAATTACTTTACCTTATAGGACAAAGAGAAATTGAGAGGGGAGAAGGAGATAGAGAGGGAGAGAGAAAAACACCTGCAGCACTGCCTCACAGGTAGAGAACCAGGGCTTGAACCAGGTAGCATGTATGCTCAGCCCTGTATCTGCTCTTTAGAAAAATGTCTATTTTGTTCTTTGGCCCACTTTTTTATTGTTTTTTTTTCCTTTTGTTGAGCTGAAACAGTGCTTTATAGATGTTTGGTATAAATCATTTTCCAGTTGTGTGATGTACAGAAGTCTTTTCCCACTTATTGGGTTGCCTTGTTATCCTTGTGTAGAAATATTTTTCGTTTGATGTAGTCTCATTTACTTTTGTTTGCATTTCCCGTGCCCATAGGATTGAGAATCCAAATACAACTTTAATGTGAAGATCCTGAAATGTTTCACTGATGTTCTGTTCTATATGTTTTAGAGTTTTCGTTCTAGTACCCAGGTATTTGATCCCATCTGATTTGATTTTGGTATATAGTGTTATATGGTAGTCTATTTTTACTTTTCTGTATGTGGTTGTCCAATTTTCTCAGCACTTTTTTTTTTTTTGATGAGATGTTCTTTACCCCATGGGATGGATTTGGCCCCTTTCACATACTTGGGAGCTGTTCCATTAATTAAAACATCCACTTTTTTTATGCCAGTATTATGCTATTTAGTTACTATTGCTTTCTAGTGTAAAGTGAAGTTGGGGAATGTGATGCTTCCATTTTTGTACATGGGGGCAGGATTTCCTCTTAAAGTTCCAAAATAACAACTGCTACTTCTTCTTCCTCTTCCTCCTCCTCCTTCTCTTCCTCCTCCTCCTCCTCCTCCTCTTCTTTTTACCCACTGCAAACTTCAGTTTGTCATTGTCTTTTAGTAAGTCATGTTAATGATCACCAAGTCACTAAACTTCTAAAAAAAAACATGAATGCCAGAAAATAAGGAGAGAATAGTTCAATATTTTTGAAACTATAATTATTTAGTGTAGATTTTCATTTTTAAAATGTCTGTTTTCTCTTAGGTTTTAGTAAACTGTTATGCTCTGAAATTATCATGAATCGTAGCATCAGATGAAGGGCAAAATTGTCATTTGGTAAACCTCTGATCATCCCTAGTATAAATTGGGAATTGTTCTTAATATGCTCAAATGTCACATTATCCAGCAAAGACATTCTCTGACCTCCCAATATGAAAATATAATCAGTATCTTTCTTCCAGCACCATCTCTCTCCCTAATTAGCTTTATTTTTCTCCATAGTAGTTATCATCATGCAATACTATAAAATATTATCTATTTAGTGCATCACCCACCACACATACACAGACACACACACACTGAAGATCGAACCTCCACTGAGAGCAGAGATGTGGTGTTTGTTTATTCCCGTGTCTCATGAATCAAAACAAATGCCATATATAATCGTAATATAGTTGACAATCAATAAATAATTATTGAATGCATGAAGGTTTTCTTTCAATTTTCAGGTATCTAAAATACCAGATTGGTATAAAGCAAGGAGAATTTCTCCTTGTCTTCTCATGCATTTTGATGGTTGACATCTTGATATAAATGTAAGCATTTATCTTGAGCTGAGTGTCCTAGTGTGCCCCACTGGGAAAAGGGGTCCTTTGGGAAAAAAAAAAGCAGAAACAGTGCATTGTATAGTCATATTTCTCACAAAGGACTAAAACTCTGGTTATGCAGTTCTTTTTGGTATTTACATGTTTACAGTTTTGTCAGAAATGCAAAGCAGTAAGTCTCAAGGACACTACTCTTTCCAAGATACTACTCCAAGTGGTGCATACATGGGGGTTAGTGAAACACATAGGGGCTCCATGGGAAAATAAGCTTCAGAAACCTGGTACGATATGAACTAAGTCATCTCAGAGATATGATAGACAAAAGAATATCTTAGACTTTGATAATTAAACCTAGCCTCTCTATCAGCCAATGCTCTTTCTTCCTTCCTTCCTTCCTTCCTTCCTTCCTTCCTTCCTTCCTTCCTTTCTTTTTTAATGCTTGTTTTTAATTTTTATTATTATTATTATTATTATTATTATTATTATTATTATTATTATTACTTTGTCTCCAGAGTTATTGCTGGGACTCAGTACCTGTGCCATGAATCCACTGCTCCTGGAGGCCATTTGTTCCATTTTGTTGCCCTTGCTATTTATCGTTGTTATTATTGCTGCCGTTGTTGTTAGATAGGACAGAGAGAAATGGAGAGAGAAAGGAAGACAGAGAGGGGCAGAGATAGACACTGCTTCACACCTGTGAAGTGACTCCCCTGCAGGTGGGGAGCGACTGGAGCCTCAGGCATGAGAGTCTATTTGCATAACCATTATGCTATGTCCCCAACCCCCAATGCTGTTTCTAAGTCTGCATTACATCACTGGGTTGAGAGTTAAACAGAGCAAGGTAGGGGATGGAGAAGCAGCTCCTAGTTCACCACTTACTCAATTTGTTCCTTACCATTTCCTATGCCTCAGGTTCCTCTTCTGTTAGGTAAGAATGGAAAAGTTCACCCATGATAATATATTGGATTACTTGGAAAAATCATGACAGATCTTTTTTCTATGTTTTTCTATGCAAAAAATGCATCATGACTTTTCTGATGACCCAAAATGTAAAACATCCAAGCCATAGGTGATAAGAGGTGACTACTGCCAAAATCTTGTATCAAATGTTAGAATGAATGAATTTGAGACAAATATTCTCAAGAATCTTCTCTAAGATGTGTTTGCCAATACGGATCCCTAGCCTGAGTCAGCCCCTGTGCTACCAGCACCCTGTCCCCATTTGAAGAGTGTTGTGCTTCTATGCTGAAGTTGAAGAAATGCTGCCTTTCAACATATCTTAACATAAATGTCTGATTATTCAATTAGATGTATCCCAGGGAGTTGATTTCCTGTATTTTGATACCCTTGACCTCAGATAAAGACATCTTTGTCAGGAGGAAATTGGGAGCATATAAGTTAATGATTGTGCAGATGGCTATATGCTGGTAAATTTTGAAGTGAATATATATTGAGTAAACCCCTAATGCAGGTGTGATTTGTGTTAATCTGACCCCTTCCAGTAAAATGGGCATTTGCCTGTATCTAGAATTTATAAATCCTGACAGATTCCACAATATTTATAGCCCTCTATAAAAAGCTATTGCCAGTTTGCAGAGCTTTGCGTTTGGCTCTGTGGTATGCTTAAGAGAGTTTAAATAATAATAAATTTTGGTGATTTATTCCACCTGGAACAGAAACTTATTCCCCCCTTGCCACTCCCCCCCCCCAATCTTGGCTCATTTTGAAAAGGATACTATAAATACTTCTACAGACACAGGGATCAGGAACATAGAATTGAAATTAAAGAGAGAAATACAGAAACATTTCTATTATCATGAGGTTTTTGAATGTATTTTTAAAACACTTTTGTTCCTGAAAGAATACACCTTCTCTCCTTTCTCCTGCCCCACCTCAGTCATATTTGAGGCACTCAGACCTGTTGCTAGCTTCTGGATTCAATTGCACTAATGGGGAAGAGAGAGTGAATGTATTAGCTGACTAAGTAGGAAAAAGTTGTCTCAAGGGAGGCCAGAGAAATTTCCCAGTATTCATCTTACATTTCACAGGACTCAGCTGATAAATTGAGTATCCATGTCAAGAGTGTAAATTCCTTGCTTGGGACTGAGTTCATGTATCCGGCAGTTATTATGAAAAGCTTTCAATATATTAGAAAAATATAATTGTCATTAAAAGATTATGCCTAAAGACAGTGTCAGAAGGTCAATTCTTTCACCCACTATGCTTCCAGTTACAGAATAAGAGGAAAAATACATGAATAGCTGACTCTGTATGACATCACTTGCTTCCTTTTAAAATAAAATAAACAATGATCAGGGACTCAGTTGTTTGACATGACATAGAATCTACTGATAAAAAAGAGTAACCCTTTAGTGTAGCATGAATAATGTTCTGACTGA
Source organism: Erinaceus europaeus (assembly GCF_950295315.1). Lineage (NCBI taxonomy): Eukaryota > Metazoa > Chordata > Mammalia > Eulipotyphla > Erinaceidae > Erinaceus > Erinaceus europaeus. Next base: position 89,220,725 of record NC_080172.1, read on the forward strand.
TTGCCCAATGGTAGGAGAGAAAACTTTTTCCCAATTTCTGGATTGAGTAGACTTGTAAAGGAAGTAGCCTATAGCCTTGATAGAGGATGAATAATAATAAAAGCTAACATCCATCACCTGTGCAGAGTGGAACACGGACCAGCATACAGTAGTATCGAATGGCTGTGGCTCTTTGCAAAGCATTTCTAATTAAATGCTAGCTTTCCCTATGCCTGATAACTTGGAGCACACCCCCGCCCCAAGTCTTTCTTGAGAAATCTCCTGGCCTCTAGCTAATAGGATGGCAGATGTTTGGACCAAACCCCAGAGTCTGTAGTCTACCACATTTTAATGATTTGTGGTGAACAAAGTAAATGCTTCAAACACAAACTTTCTGAAGCAGGGGACCAGTTAAATGTGATAAATTTGAGCAAAACATAAATAAATGGAATATTGGGGGGAGGATATTGTTTCCCAAACAGGATACAGGTATGCATGATTCATAGCTAATTCTAAAGCTTTGCTTGAGAATTAAAAAAACAAACAAACAAACAAACAAACAAAAAAACCTGGGGGGATTGTTAAAGAATGATATCCTTGAGAAAAATCCTGGAGGCATATAGGAATTTCCTTGCTTTCTATCACATCTTTTTCTTTTAATTTATTGGAGGATTAATGTTTTACTTTCGACAGTAAATACAATAGTTTGTACATGCATAACCTTTCTTAGAAGACTGGAAGGTATAGTCTGTGTACAGTCTGCTCAGTTTTGCTATGAAATGGAAACTTCTCTAAGAGATAATCTAGTTATTAAAAAAATAGTTTCTTAAGTTCTCAAAGTAAAATTTGAACTGGTTTGGTGTATTGCACCAAAGGAAGGGAGAGGGTCTGGGGGGTGGGGGGGAAGAGACTTTCGGGTCCTAAAAAAAAGAAGACTGGAAGGTGAGCTGCTAGACAGGAGGCTGCTCAGTGTCTTTGTGCTTTGGGGACCACAGTGTAAGCACATATGGGATAAATAAACTGTTTTCATTTCTTAAAGCCCATGGAAAGAAGCAAGACAAGAAAATCACCATATTGCCTGTTTAAAAAGCTATTAAAGATGAGAATTCAGTTCGGACAAATAAAAATGATTACTGCACACAGGCTGCAGTTTGTTTTTAATTCCTGCCATCTTACCCAGCAGCTGCAATATGGCAAACCTTGTGTCTAGCCAATATTTTGATGCATCCTCTCTTGTTTTTTTTCCATAGGGCAACCCCTACATGTGCAATAATGAGTGTGATGCAAGCACCCCTGAGTTGGCACATCCCCCAGAGCTGATGTTCGATTTTGAAGGAAGACATCCCTCAACATTTTGGCAGTCTGCTACTTGGAAAGAATATCCCAAGCCTCTTCAAGTTAACATAACTCTGTCTTGGAGTAAGACCATTGAGCTCACAGACAACATAGTTATTACCTTTGAATCCGGGCGTCCAGACCAAATGATCCTGGAGAAATCTCTTGATTATGGACGAACATGGCAACCCTATCAGTATTATGCCACAGATTGCTTAGATGCTTTTCACATGGACCCTAAATCTGTGAAGGATTTATCACAGCATACAGTCTTAGAAATCATTTGCACTGAAGAGTACTCCACAGGGTACATGACTAATAGCAAAATAATCCACTTTGAAATCAAAGATAGGTTTGCTTTTTTTGCTGGGCCTTGGCTACGCAATATGGCTTCCCTCTATGGACAGCTGGATACAACCAAGAAACTCAGAGATTTCTTTACAGTCACAGACCTGAGGATAAGGCTTTTGAGACCAGCCGTTGGGGAAATCTTTGTAGATGAACTACACTTGGCACGCTACTTTTACGCAATCTCAGACATAAAAGTGCATGGAAGGTAAGAGAAACATCTGTCTGGCATGAATGAAAATGGGTGTGTTCAAAGAAAATCTTAGTGTGTTGGTTCTGCAGCTATAGAGTGACATTATCATTTCCTACTGCAGTGTTCTCTCAGGAACATCAGCCTAGAGATAGGATCTGGGTCATTTGAGACTCTTCTAACTCAGCAACTATTTGTGATCTCAGACTTGGCTGTCACTGAACCTGAACTAAACAGGAATCATTAGATTTTAAATAAAAGCAAAAAGTTCAAAATGAGGACTACAAAATAAAAGCATCTTATTTTAGCACTAACAGGGTTCCTAGGTCAGGACATGGTTTAAGTCTTTATGGCAGTGAAGCCAGTTGGAACAAAGCCAGCTGCTCTGTGAGAGACTGAAAAATAAGAAATATGTGTAATTCTTTCTAATGCAAGAAACAGTTTTAACATGATACAGTTCTCTCTGTTGTGGTTTATTGTATAAGAAAGCTCCAGAAATTAAAGTTGTATTTTTTAAAATTTATTAACTCACAACCCAAAGCACTTAGAAGCACCACACATTTGTTAAATATGGGTAAACTTGATGTTTCAGATGTTGATATGTTAGAAAAAAAAGTCATCAACTAATGGGAGTTGAAGTATGGGGTGGTAATGAGTTAGAAAAACTAAAGAATGGAGTGTGTAGGAAAAGAGAAAGCAAAACAAAGTAGAATTCATTCTAAAAATGCCTGTATTTTAAATCAGAACACGTTGTAGATAACAAATATAAATGGCACATAATTTATGTATGTTTAATTACTTATCAAATTTAAGTAGGTAAGGTAATATTAAGTTAACCAATTTTCAGTATCAGTTTCTTAGAATTATTGAAGAAATACTGAGACTTCTGTTTGATAATCATGCATAGTAGGCACACAGAATGAAATGGTTGATGTGACCTCAGTTTGGTGGTAAAAGGTTTCAAAATCTGTACTGTAAAAAATAGCAGGAGCTAATAGATCCTCCCCTCCTTTCTGGTCTAGCTACAAGCTCCTCATAGAAAAGTCAAGAATTTTTAGCTCTGGAGAGCCTTTAAATTATTTTAGCTAAGGTTGCAGTGATAGATGATAAAGTAAATTATCTTCAAAAGGAAGATAATCTTTCTGAGAGAAATACGTGCTTGTGCAATATTAAGTCTGTGGGTTCCATGGCAGGTAGAACAGCTCATGTATGAGTGAGCAGAGCACCAGAGAAATATGGAGCTGTGGATTTAATCATAAGTTTGTTCTTTATACTGTTATACTCATGTGAATATTATACTCATGAACATTTTAGTAAAAGATGGTTGATTTCTGATAATTTATTATTAGGGACATATAACTTCTAGAAATAATCTATAGCATACTACAACAAAGCAATAAATAATTCTGAGAATCTATAGAAATAAATGTCAAAATCAGTAAGCTGAGATTTGAATTTGAGACCTAAAGTGATCTATATTGTTAGGCAGAGTTTATCGAGGTCAGTTTCCTTGAAGCTTAAGAAATCATTAATCTGAGGCAGTCTTCACTGTGCAATTTCTCCTCACATTCATCTATTTGTAAGAAAGACAATCTTGTAAAGCATTTTTAGTTAGGAAATAATATTTGCGGGGGTGTAGTGCTATTATTGTGTATTATTGTTTCTACTCTTTATCCAAAAGAATGTAAAATATACTTCAAAGCTGCATGCATTTGTATACATTTTCTGATAGGCTCAGATGTTAGAAATGTAGAACCCTGGAGCCCTGTGCTGGGGTTAAGTACACATGTTGTCATGCACGAGAACCTGGATTCAAAGCTCCAGCTCCCCACCTTCAGGGAGGAAGCTTCATGAGTGTTGAAGAGGGCCTGCAGATGTCACTCTTACTCTCTCCCTTTCTACCAAACCCCCCCCCCCATTTCTCTCTGCCCTATAAAATAAAAGAAATGAAAAAAGAAGGAGAGAGGGAGAAGGAGGAGAGGAGGAGGAGAAGGAGAAGGAAAAGAAGGAGGAAGAGGAGGAGAAGAAGGTCAGCAATGAATTCCTCTAGCAGACACTGGAGCCCCAGTGGAGGAAACAAAGAAACAAAGTAAACCTAGTGGCAAAAGAAAAGGAATGTAGAATCCAATTAAATTCACTTCTTTTCTTCCATTTCTTCTTTTTTCAGACTATTTTTTATTTGATAAAACAGTTGAGAGGGAACGGGGGGTAGAAACAGAGAGGGAGGGGTAAGATAAACAGGCTTGCAGCACTGCTTCAGCACTAGTGAAGCTTTCTCCCTGAAGATGGGGACTGGGAGCTTGAACCCAGGTCTTTGAACTTGGTAATGTGTGCATTCATTGTGGTACACAACCACCCAGCCCCTTTCTTCCATTCCATATTTTTAGTGGTATCCTCACACTATATTTCAGTGGTTTTGAGGAGTTTGGAGGATCCCTGCTTTCTTCTGTGAGACTCACCTCCACTTTCTTTTCCTGTTCACCACTCAACTATAAGCTAGTTAAAAAGCAGATAAGCAAGAGAGAAAGGTCCTATAGGGGTAAACACTTTCCATAAGGCCCCACTCTGTCACCTCCACAGTCTGTCCAAATTCTGCAGGGTAAAACTCATGCTGGCAGGTACTGTGCTAGGCCCCAGATGGCTGGGTATTTTTAGTCATAGCGAAGGGACTAAAGGAACAGTGACTGATGGTTCAGGCTTGTGTCCAGCTTTCATGTTACATAAGGAGATGGAACCACTAAAGGCAAATGTTGAGCTGTTGCCTGGTTCACAGGACCTTTCAGTGGGGAAGATGATATCATTTCTTTTGCCTTTGAAAGTTTCTGTCAGGCTAACAATCTAGGAGAAACTTATACAAAAAGTATATAGGATTAGCTATTAACTATCTCTAAAAGTTCCAGGGGTTCCTTTTCAAGAAGATGATAAAGATAAACTTTCCAGAATATAACTAGATTTTTTTTTCCTCTTAGCCACTTTCACTTTGCCACCATCCCATGCAATGATCATGCCTTTATCTGTCAGTAGATTAGAATTAAAATGTCAGTTTTCTGGCTGTTATGCCACCAAACCACTACCACAATGTGGGACCAAACAAGATTCTTTTGGACAAAATGACTCAGATCCATAGAATAGTAGAATAGAAGGTTTTTTCTGAGGGGTGTTTTGGGGGGCTCCTTGAAATATCAAGTTATGACACAAAAGCAGTTTGAGACTCTTGCCTAGATTGACAGAACTGCACTTCTCATGGTGTACATGTTTACATGCCTTATACTGGCCTTTTATGTCTTATACTGGCTGGTATTGTAAAAAATGGAGTAAAAAAAATGTTGTTTTGATTATCCTGAGACTCATGTAGCACTTAGGGTTTTTCTTTTCTGCATGAGGCAAATCTGACAACTACTTTGTAGCTGCAAAAAAGTATAATTTCATGAAGTCTATTCCTCTTTTGCTAAATACTTATTTTGCTTCTATTTACTCCCCTATTGTATATTTATTAAGATAATTGAGGGAAAATAAAAAACATGGCTGTTAGCAATCACAGCAACTCCACAGGACTTACATTGTTCAATAAACTAATAATCTTCATGGACTAATTCTGACTTGTAGATGGCATGCTTCAGTAAATCAGGGTGATTTTCTCTAGTGAGTAATAGACAAGTGCAGTGTGCTAGTACCTTAATTAAAGAGTGGCTCTCTTCGTCTTGACCACATTTTAATTTACAGGGCAATATTGCAATAATATCACTAATGGAAAGTACATTAAAGGGCATCAAGTGGCATTAACTGTATTAGATTATGGTACTTGTGTTAACTAACTGCTGAAGCAAGATGGTTCTAATGGCCAAAAAGGTTGTCTAATGCATAAATAAAATCTACTCAGATGAGGAGTAAGAGGAGAAATGAAGAGTAGATATTTTTCTGAACATTTTTATGAAGATTAAGGATTAAATTCATAGTCATTAAGTATTTGCTAATGGCCAAACTGTTATTACACATTGTGCCTGTTGTTTCCTTCTAAGGGGTCTTAAAAGTATGAACACAATTGCATATTCTTCTAGTTTTCTCAAATAGTTTGGAGAAATCATCTTGAAAGAAGCTCTCTGCCAGTTACATAAGTCATATAGTTTATACCAGGAGTTCTCAATTTTTTTCCTACTCAAGGTACTAGTTACAAATGGTACACTCTGTGTTATGCTATTATAGCCACACTAACTTAAATGAACTTAGTACACAAAAGAGAACTTAGTACACAAAAGAGAACTTAGTACACAAAAGAGAACTAGAAAGTTCCCAAAGAAAATAAAATTCCAAACTTTATTATCAAATAGCAACAAGAAATCAGTCAGCTTGTTGGTTCTGCCCTTTCTGGATTATAGTGAAAATATTCATCTCCATGCCATTTGCCTACTACCCCATTATGCCAGATAGTTTTTGTTTATGTGAACTCTAAAACTGTACCTCATTCTTACCAACTTAATAATATCTGATGGTACTAATTTATAATAATATTCTGGATCTAGGTGTTTTCCTACTGAAATAAAATCATGATGATAGTTTTTCATTTTCTGAGGGTAGTAAAGTAAATAATTGCACTGCATTTTCTCAATCAATATTAATTTTTCTCTTATGTTTTTCCATAAACCTCTAATACCTGCAACTACTTTTGCTTAATGGGCCTCATCAAACACTAAATAAGACAGAAATATTAATAGAAAACTTGGGAATTGTCAGTTACCTTACTTAGCATGAACATAATTTCTCTTATCAATTGTGGACAATTGGATTTCCCTTTTAAATTGTACACATTAGTTCATATTCTCTCTTCTGAAACTATAGTGAATAGGTGTGCTGCCTCTTTTATATAACAAACATTCTCACCTTTACAGTCAAATATCCTATTTCTAAGTCATTTTTTAAAAATTTTTTATTTAAGAAAGGATTAGTGAACAAAAACATAAGGTAGGAGGGGTACAATTCCACACAATTCCCACCACCCAATCCCCATAACCCACCCCCTCCCATGGTAGCTTTCCCATTCTCTAGCCCTCTGGGAGCATGGACCCAGGGTCATTGAGGGTTGCAGAAAGTAGAAGGTCTGGCTTCTGTAATTGCTTCCCCGCTGAACATGGGCGTTGACTGGTCGGTCCATACTCCCAGTCTGCCTCTCTCTTTCCCTAGTAAGGTGTGTCTCTGGGGAAGCTGAGCTCTAGGACACATTGGTGGAGTCTTCAATCCAGGGAAGTCTAGCCAGCATCCTGGTGGCATCTGGAACCTGGTGATTGAAAAGAGAGTTAACATATGAAGCCAAACAATTTGTTGAGCAATCATGGACCCAAGCTTGGAATAGTGGAGAGGAAGTGTTAGGGAGGTACTCACTGCAAACTCTAGTGTACTTCTGCTTTCAGGTATATATTTTGCAGTAGTTTATGGATATGTGTGCACATAAGCTCTCTCTCACAGAAACTGGTGTATATCTAGATTATGGGACTTTGTTAGAAAGTGAACTACCTGAGATGAAATTAGAGTGTACTATAAAAGGAAAGGTCTCACCCAAATAATGAAGTTGAAGGGTTGTCATTCCACACGTGAAGTCTCTGGATACAGTCTAAGGTGAAGCATGTTGAGGTGGCAACCGTTGCTTTGGTTAGGTTGTGATCAGCGGATGCAATATTATTTGGTTTGGATTGGGAGATGCATACGGGAAAGTGGGCCCTATCCAAGGGTTCCAGGACTGGGGGAAGTAGGGGCTCTATAGTGAAGATGTGAGGTTCCTGCTGTCTTAGGGTTCAAAAAGACAATCGATAGTTAATATTATCATCACATTATTTGTTAATTGGGTTAACTTTGAAAAGTCCCTTTGTTATGGTTTGCTGTACAGTACCCAGTATCTTGTATATAGCTGTGCTATTGGATGCTTCTAATCTACTTGGTCTAGGCTTTTGAGTGTCCGCAAATCAAATACATAGCCTATATATTAAAAAGATTCAGTTTGTCTTTTGAGAAACTTTGAGACATACAATTGATTTCCCCCTCTCATATTAATTAACTACTGATTTATATGTCTACATTTTGCTAGGAGTGTACATAAACACCATTCCCACCACCAAAGGACTGTGACCCATCCCTCCCGCCCACTCCCACCCCCCACTGGCCCAGGAAGCTACATGTCTACCCCTCAACACTGGGTTTTTACTTTGGTTCCCTACTTACAATTTGATCAGGTCCTGCTTTTAGTTTCCCTTTCAGATCTTCTTAGTCAGCTTCTGTTGATGAGTGGGATCATCCCATTCTCATCTTTATCTTTCTGACTTAGTTCACTTAACATAATTCCTTCTAGCTCTGTCCAAGATGGGTCAGAGAAGGTGGGTTCATTGTTCTTGATAGCTGCATAGTATTCCATTGTGTATATATACCACAGCTTTCTCAGCCACTCATCTGTTGTTGGGCACCTGGGTTGCTTCCAGGTTTTAGCTATTATGAATTGTGCTGCTATGAGTACACACCTCTTTTTGGTTGGGTGTTATGGAGTCCTTGGGGTATAACCCCAGGAGAGGAATTACTGGGTCATATAGAAGGTCCATGTCTAGCCTTCTGAGAGTTTTCCAGACTGCTCTCCACAGAGGCTGTACCAATTTACATTCCCACCAGCAATGTAAATGGGTTCCTCTGTCCCCACATCCTCTCCAGCATTTGTTGCTGCTGTCCTTTTTGATGTATGCCATTCTTACAGGAGTTTGGTGGTATCTTAGTGTTGTCTTAATTTGCATTTCTCTGACAATCAGTGACCTAGAGCAGTTTTTCATATGTTTGTTAGCCTTTTGGATCTCCTCTGTGGTGAATGTTTTGTTCATTTCCTCTGCCCATTTTTGGATGGGGTCATTTGCTTTTTTGCGGCTAAGTTTGCTGAGCTCTTTATATATTTTGGTGATTAGTTTCTTGTCTGATGTCTGGCATGTGAAGATTCTTCTCCCATTCTGTGAGGGGTCTCTCTGTTTGTTTAATAGTTTCTTTGAATGTGCAGAAGCTTTTCAATTTGATGTAGTCCCATTGGTTTGTTTCTGCTTTAGTCTTCCTTGCAATTGGGTTTGATTCATCAAAGATGTCCTTGAGGTGTATGTGGGAAAGTGTTTTACCAATGTTTTCCTCTAAGTATTTGATTGTTTCTGGTCTGACATCTAGGTCTTTGATCCATTTGGAGTTGATTTTTGTTTCTGGTGAGATAAAGTGGTTCAATTTCATTCTTCTGCATGTTTCAACCCAGTTTTCCCAGCACCATTTATTGAAGAGAGCCTCCTTTTTCCATTTAATCCTTTGGGCCCCCTTATCAAAGATTAGATGCCCATAGGTGTTGGGATTTACTTCTGGGCTTTCAATTCTGTTCCACTGGTCTGTGTGCCTATTTTTGTTCCAGTACCATGCTGTTTTGATGATGATGGCTTTATAATATTGATTAAGGTCTGGGAGTGTGATGCCTCCATTTCTGTTTCTTTTCCTTAAGATGGTTTTGGCAACTCTAGGTGTTTTCAGGTTCCAGATAAATGATTGTAGTGTTTGTTCTATTCTCTTAAAGAAGCTTGGTGGAACTCTGATGGGTATTGCATTAAATTTGTATATGGCTCTGGGGAGAATATTCATTTTGATGATATTTATTCTTCCAATCCATGAGCATGGGATATCTTTCCATTTCTTGGTATCAGTTTCTATCTCCTTGAGTAGCGACTCATAGTTTTCAGTATACAAGTCTTTCACTTCTTTGGTCAACTTTATTCCTAGGTATTTGATTGATTTTGCTGAAACAGTAAATGGGAGTGATTTCTGGATGTCTTCTTCTTCAGATTTAGTGTTTGCATAAAGAAATGCCACTGATTTTTGTACATTGATTTTGTAGCCTGATACCTTGCTATATTGCCTAATAACTTCCAGTAATTTTCTACTGGATTCTTTAGGTCTTTCTATGTATACTATCATATCATGTGCAAATAGTGAGAGCTTGACTTCTTCCCTTCCAATATGTATCCCTTTGATTTCTTTCTCTTGCCTGATTGCTATGGCAAGAACTTCCAATACTATGTTGAAGAGTAACAGTGATAGTGGACAGCCCTGCCTAGTCCCCGATCTGAGGGGGAATGCTTTCAGCTTCTGTCCACTGAGTATGATGTTGGCTGTTGGTTTGCTATATATAGACTCGACTGTCTTGAGGAATTTCCCATCTATTCCCATTTTTTGTAGAGTTTTGAGCATGAATGGGTGTTGGATTTTGTCAAAGGCTTTCTCTGCATCTATTGAGATAATCATGTGGTTTTTGGCTTTGCTTTTATTGATGTGGTGAATGACATTGATTGACTTATGGATGTTGAACCAGCCTTGGATTCCTGGGATGAATCCCACTTGGTCATAATGAACAATATTTTTGATGTGTTGCTGTATCCGGTTGGCCAAGATCTTGTTTAATATTTTGGCATCTTTCTTGATCAGAGATATTGGTCTGTAGTTTTCCTTTTTTGTTCTGTCCCTATCAGCTTTTGGTATCAGGGTGATGTTGGCTTCATAAAAGGTGGAAGGGAGTATTCCTGTTTCTTCAATCTTATGGAATAGCTTAAGAAGTATGGGTATTAACTGTTTCCTGAAAGTTTTCTAGAGTTCGTTTGTGAAGCCATCTGGTCCAGGACTTTTGTTGTTGGGGAGATTCTTAATAACGGTTTCAATTTCTTTGTCTGTGATTGGTGCATTTAGATTTTGTAGTTCTTCTTGGTTAAGTTTTGGAAGTGCATAGGTTTCTAGGAATTGTTCCATTTCTTCCAGATTCTCTAGCTTGGTGGCATATAGTTCTTTATAGAAGTTTCGCAGAATTCTCTGGATTTCTGTGGTGTCAGTTGTGATATCTCCTGCATTGTTTACAATTCTATTAATTTGAGTCTTCTCTCTTTTTTGTTTGGTGAGTCTGGCTAGGGATTTGTCAATTTTGTTTAATCTTTCGAAGAACCAACATTTGGCTTCATTGATCTTTTGTATGGTTCTTTTATTTTCGATGTTGTTTATTTCTGCTCTAACTTTAGTGATTTCTGTCCTTCTGGTTGCTTTAGGGTTCCTTTGTTCCTCTTCCTCTAAGTCCTTGAGGTGTGCAGTAAGGTTGTTCATTTGGGCTTCTTCTTGGTGTTTAATATGTGATTGTATGGCTATAATTTTCCCTTTCAGTACTACTTTAGCTCTGTCCCAAATATTTTGATAGGTTGTGTCTTCATTTTCATTAGTTTCCAGGAACATTTGAATTTCCTGTTTGAGTGAGTCTCTGACCCAGTGATTCTTAAGGAGCATGTTGTTTAGTTTCCAAATTCTATGTCTTTTAACTCTTGAATTTATTGATGCTGTCTTTGTGGCCTAACATGTGGTCTATCCTTGAGTATGTGTTATGTGGAATTGAAAAGAAGGTGTATTCCAGTTTTTTGGGGTGGAGGAGTCTGAAAATGTCCAATAGGTCTAGTCTGTCGATCTCTTCATTCAATTCTCTTGTATCTTTATTGGTTCTCTGCTTTGTTGATCTGTCTAAGTGTGAGAGTGGGGTATTGAGGTCTCCCACTATTATTGTATTACTATTGATGTATTTTTGAAATTCTTTCAGTAGATGCTTAATGTATTTAGATGGTCCCTCGTTGGGTGCATAGACGTTAATAATTGTTAAGTCTTCTTGGCTGATTGATCCTCTAATCATTATGTAATGTCCTTGCCTATCTTTTATTACTTTATTTAATTTAAAATCTATCGTGTCTGAGATGAGAATGGCGGTTCCTTCCCTTTTTTGTGGTCCGTTAGCCTGTATGATAGTTTTCCATCCTTTCACTTTAAGTCTGTGTTTATCTTGTTGTGACAGATGGGATTCTTGCAAGCAGCATATGGTTGGGTTATGTTTTCTGATCCATCCCCCCACCCTGTGCCTTTTGATGGGTGAGTTTAAGCCATTGACATTTATTGATATTATGGATTTAATGTATTGTAGTGCCATTGTTCTAAAAAACAATTTATTTACTCTGATATATTGCAAGTATTATAGTGATGTTCTTGTTTATAAGAGGTCTTTTAGTACCTCTTTCAGGGCCGGCTTGGTGATGGTTGCCTCCTTTAACTGTTGTTTGTCTAAGAAGGTTTTGATCCCTCCATCTAGCTTGAATGAAAGTCTAGCAGGATATATTATCCTTGGTTGAAACCCTTTTTCATTCAGGGCTCGATAGATATCTTGCCACTCCCTTCTGGCTTTTAGAGTTTGAGTGGAGAAATCTGTAGATAATCTTATGGGTTTTCCCCTGTATGTGACTTTTTGTTTCTCTCTTGCAGCCTTTAGGATCCTTTCTTTATCCTTACTTCTTCTCATTGTGACTATGATGTGTCTTGGTGTATTCAGGTCTGGGTTGATTCTGTTTGGTACTCTCTGGGCCTCTTGAACCTTGATATCCTTTCTGTTATTCAGGTCTGGGAAGTTTTCTTGTATTATTTCCTCTAGAATGTTTGCTTCCACTTCCTCTCTTTCTTCCTCTGGCAGGCCAATTATACAAATGTTACTTCTTTTGATATCATCCCATATGTCTCTGTTGTTGTTTTCAGTGTCTCTCAATCTCTTTTTAAGCTCTTTCACCTCTTTCTTAGTTTTCACTAACTCATCCTCTGTCTGACTAATTCTGTTTTCTGCTTCTGTTAGTCTGCTTTCCCTTGCCTCAGCTTCTTTCTTCATTACAGCTATTTCAGCTTTCAGTTCTCTAATTGCCTCAAGATAATCAGTATTTTCCTTGGGGGTCTCAACTGTTGTTTCCCTAATACTGCCATTCCTTTCCTCCAATGTTGTTTTCATTTCTGTGATTAATAAGTTTATTATTGCTTGCATACTTTTCTTATCTATGGTTACTTCTGACTGATTTGTGGTTTCTTCTGGGCTCTTGTCTTCATTCATTGGGGTAGCAGTTTTATTTGTTTTTAATCTACCCATTTTTTTTATTTATGTGTTTCTCTCTTTTTTTATGCTCTGTTGTTCCTCAGTTGTTGTGTCTTGAGTACAAGTAACACTGTACTAAATACCTTTATGACAATTGCACTCACCAACCTCCGGAATTACAGTAGCAACTGAAGTAAGTATTGAAGTAGTTTAATCGTTACCAGTTAGCCAAACAATTTCTCCAGTCCGTGAAAAAATAGTAACCAAATCCCAGTGAAGAAAGAGAAAAGAAAGAGAGGATAGCAAGAATAGACAGTTATGCAAATCTACTATCCAGTGTATATTCTAGGGGTAACAAGAGGGGAAAGGGAACTAGAGCAGAGATACACACATAGAGAGTCCACTCTGAGTCAGATTTCTTCCCCAAAGTAATTCACAAATTCAGAAAGGCAAAGAAGAAAGAAGTGTATGACAAGATTAAAAAAAAAAAAGAGAGAGAGAGATAAGAGAGAGAAAAGGGAGAAGATAAGAAGAAGAGTTGTAATTAAAGAGCAGTGCAAGGAACTTCCCAAATGCGTATCAATGAATTAAAAAAAAACAAAAAACACCCTGTTTGGTGGTATGGGGTATCCTGCTAGGAGCTAGTCCCAGGGACAGCTTATGGGGGGGGGGGGGCGGCGGGAAGGATGTATGCTTGAAAATTAAAAGGAAGAAAAAAGAATTTTTTTCCCTACTCTAATTCTTAACCCAAATTAAGTTATAGTCACCTCCTTGGTGTCTAAGGACACCTTATTGTCTGGCCTGCTAAAGGCAGAAAATCCTATTGTCTCCAGGGGAGTTTGTTCAGAGCTCAGAGGCTAGCAACTTCTTCGTCCGCCATCTTCCGGGAAACCCCCCCCTCCAGACTTTTTTAAAGGATTTCTCGAAAATGAAAACTAGCTCCAAGTCCTTTGATCCAATGAGAGCTATACTCAAGAAGTCTTTGGATCCGCCCTCAGGGTCGCGGTGGACCCTGGAGACTCCCAAGAGAAAGCCCCCAAGCTAAAGTGCTCTCTCCAGGTCCTCTGCCCGCAGTGCTCTGCAACCGGCGGAGGAGCCGCCTACCCGGGCGGAGGACAATGCCCGGCGCACTCGCCTTGCCCGGCGCCGCCTGGGAAGTCTGGAGCCCTGCTAGTCCGTGTCACCTTTACTCTAATTCTTAACCCAAATTAAATTATAATCACCTCTTTGGTGTCACCCCTTATTGACTGGCCTGCTAAAGGCAGAAAATCCTACCGTTGCCGGACGATGCGATCAGAGCACTCGCTGTTAGCAGCTTCTCAGTCCAGCATCTTCCTCCTCCCCCCTCTAAGTCATTTTATAAGTTAAATTAATTTTAATCACTTCACTATCCAGATATTTCAAGTTTAATTTGCTCTTCTTTTAGATGGAAAATGTATTTTAGTAAATTAGAGCATTCAAATGAGAAGCGTAGTTACCATAATTTAAAGTTAAAACAACACAAAGCTTTACATTTTACTCCAGTAGAAACAAAAATTTAAGGTATGAACAATTTTAAGTGGGCAACTATGTATCATTCTGATTTGGAGAGTATTTTTTAAAAACCCTTGATGATTTCTTGAATCATAAAGAGAATGTATTTGTAAGCAGCTCATTCTCCTCTGGGGTTGGCACTATTATAAGGAGAAAATGTGTTTAATGATTCCTCCAATAAAATTATGAACTTCATCAGTGTGTGGAAAAACAACCCAGTTAAAAAACTTGTCTCTTTATCCTGAATTCTCCAGTGCCACAGATATTTTTTAAACTTGTAGGCCATTAAAGGAAAGGAGCCTCTTTTTCTTATTCCTCTTCTTTTTCTCCTCCTCTTCCTCCTCCATCTCCTCCTTCTTCTTCTCCCCCTTCTCCTTCCCTTTAGCTGCCTCCTCCTCTCCCATCTCCTTTTCCTCCTCCCCTCCTCCTCCTCCTTCTTCTTTAAGAAACATAAAAGTATTTGAACAAAACAGCACTTAATGACAACCTTCAATAAATTCTTCCTTCACTTAACTTAGTATTTCTATAAATGCTATATTACTGCTGTATATACATGCCAAGTCAATGGAATAAATGGAGTCTGCCCATTGAAACCATTTTATTTTTTTATCCTAATTAAGTGACTGGCATCTTTGAAAACTCTTGCTAAGGTTTTTGATCCTGGGATTAGTGATGTTTTCATACATTAGGAGATTATGACCATTTGTAAGACTTCATGTAGGTTAATGTGATCATTGGCTTGGTAGAGATTTCCTTTTCATTTATTCATTCACCAAATACAATAATGATTTTGTTATCATAATATTATAAGAGTAGTCAGCTTGACTTTATCACAAGATCATCTACATTTTAATTAATTAGGGTATTTTACCTAGTTAAATGTGCTATTATAATCAGGATTAACTGCACTGTATATGCACTCATGTTTGCTACTCTTAACTCCTTTTATAGGTAGGAAGAATATACCTAAGCGGGATCATTGAGTGGCAAAGGGAATTTTAAAACTTAAATATTGGCATATGAACTTGTTTTTAAACTTCCACTTGAAAAATATTGAATAAATAAACTATTAAAGTAGTTTTGATTGTTTTATTAATCTTAGTTATAGAGACAGAGAAAAATCAAGAGGGAAGGTGGAGACAGAGAAAGAGGGAGACCTTTAGTCACCAAGTTACAGATGCTACTATGATTCTATCCTGACTTCCCTGGCAGAAGACCTCACCTCTCCAGAGCCCTACCCCTCTAGAGAAAGATTGAAATAGGCTAGGGTTACGGATTGACCTGCCAGCACCCATGTTTAGTAGAGAAGCAGTTAAAGAATTCTCACTTTCTACACCCCAAAAATAATTTTGGTTCATACTCCCAGAGGGGGATAAATGATAGAGTAAGATTATCAGAAGGCTCTGAACTCCAACTCCACCAGGACCTGGAAAGAGGAAAGGAAATAAAGGAAGGACATTTGGAAGTAGTAATAGGTGTACATATAACTTAAGATAGGTGATGGGACCATGGGAAAAAATGGATATGGATGGATACACACACACACAAACATTAGTCAACCAGGAGCTGGGCAGTGGCACACCTGGTTAATCACACAAAGTTATTTTTTTTATTGTTTTATTTTTTTCCCTTTATGTTGCCCTTGTTTATCATTGTTGTTGTTACTGTTGTAGTTACTGCTGTCATTGTTGTTGGATAGGACAGAGAGAAATGGAGAGAGGTGGGGAAGACAGAAGGGGGAGAGAAAGATAGACACCTGCAGACCTGCTTCATCACCTGTGAAGTGAACCCCCTGAAGGTGGGGAGCCGGGGGCTGGAACTGGGATCCTTACTCCAGTCCTTGCACTTTGCGCCATGTGCAATTAACCCACTGTGCCACCACCCAGCTCCCAATCACACAAATTTCTAAGTGCAAGGACCAGCACAAGGATCTTGGTTCCAGCCCCTGCTCCCCACCTGCAGGGAGGATGATTCACAATTGGTGAAGCAGGTCTGCAGGTGTCTATCTTTCTCTGTCCCTCTCTACTTCTCACACCTTTCTCACTTTCTCTATATTACATTAAAAAAAAAATGTCCTCCAGGAGCAGTGGATACTTAGTACCAGCACTGAACCCCAGTGATAACCCAGGAGGAAAAAAGAAAAAGAAAGAGAGAGAGAGAGAGAGAGAGAGGAAGGAAGGAAGGAAGGAAGGAAGGAAGGGAGAGAATAATTAACCCATATTTATATGACTGTAGTTTCCAATGGAGGGAATGGAGATACAGAACTCTGGTGCTGGGAACGGTGCTGAATTATACCTTTTTATCTTATGATTTTGTGGATCAATATTAAGTCACTAAGAAAATTAAATACATATCTATATACAAGGTTTAGGTCTTGGGAGATAGCATAGTGGCTTTCATGCCTAAAGTTCTAAGGCCTCATGCTCATCCCCAGAACCACTTAAGACAGAGCTGAGGAGTGTTGTAGTGTAAATAAATAAATAAATGTATGTCAATGCTAGAGAGAGAGAGAAGGAGAGGGAGAGAGAGGGAGAGAGAGAGAGAATGCATGCAAGAGAAAGAAAGAAGGACACCTGTACGACTGGTTCACACTTGCAGAGCTTATGCCCAGCAGGAGAGGACTGGGTACCTGAACCTGGGTTCCTGTGAATTGTAATATATGCACTCAACCAGGTATGCTACTACCTGACCACTAATTTTTAAATATGTGCTATTTTAAACCCAGAAACCCCAGTGGTCCAGACATGACAGTTAAGAATAGTATATATATTTGGGGTAACTAGTTTATTAGCTCTTCCTTGTCTTGGGACTTCAACTAAAACAGCTGGTTTTGTGCTAGGAATGGAATGAGAGGACAGAGGACAACACATGTAAATCTCAAAAAGGAATTATTGAATAGCAATCAAGATAGCTCCCAAATCTATTTCTTCCCTTTCTTTCTTTCTCTTTCTCTCTCTCTTTCTTTCTTTCTTTCTTTTTCTTTCCTATTTTAAAAGATTTTTTTATATCTATTTATTTATTCCCTTTTGTTGCCTTTGTTGTTTTCTTATTGTCATTGTAGTTATTGTTGTTCTTTTTGGATAGGACAGAGAGAAATGGAGAGAGGAGGGGAAGACAGAGAGGGGAAGAGAAAGACAAACACCTGCAGACCTGCTTCACCGCTTGTGAAGCGACTCCCCTGCAGATGGGGAGCCTGGGGCTGGAACCTGGATCCTTTATGCTGGTCCTTGAGCTTGGTGCCACCTGCGCTTAACGTGCTGTGCTACCACCCTACTCCCTCCCTTTCTTTCTTCCCCCCTTTCTTCCTTTCTCTTTATTTATTGATTTTTTAATGATTAACAAGACCATAGGGTAAGAGGGGTACAATTCCATACAATTCCCACCACCAGAGTTCAGAGTTCCATATCCTATTTCTCCGTTGAAAGTTTTTCTTTCTTTCTTTCTTTCTTTCTTTCTTTCTTTCTTTCTTTCTTTCTTTCTTTCTTTCCTTCCTTCTCTCTCTCTCTCTCTCTCTCTCTCTCTCTCTCTCTCTTTGCCTCTAGGTTTATTGATAGGGATCAGTGCCTGCACTGCTCCTGGAAGCCATTTTTTCAATTTTGTTGCTGTTATTATTACTGTTGTTGTTGGACAGAACAGAGAAATCGAGAGAGCAGGGCAAGACAGAGAGGGGTAGAGAAAGATAGATACCTGCATACCTGCAGAACTGCTTAACCACTTGTGAAATAACTCCCCTGAAGATAGGGACCCAGGGGGTGGAACCTGGATCCCTACACCAGTCATTGTGCTTCACGCCATGTGTGTTTAACTGGCTGTGCTACTGACTGGCCCCCAGCTTTTTTATTCTTTATTCCTCTGGGAGTATAGACCCAGGAACATTATGGGGTGGAGAAGGTGGAAGGTCTGTCTTCTGTAATTGTCCCTCTGCCGGACATGGGCGTTGGCAGTTCAGTCCATCTTCCCATCCTTTTTCTATCTTTCCCTATTGGGGGAGAGCTCTGGGGAGGTGGGGTTCCAGGACACATTAGTGATCTCATCTTCCCAGGGAAGTCAGGTTGGCGTCATGGTAGCATCTGCAACTTGGTGGCTGAAAAACATTAAGGTATAAAGCAGAACAAGTAGTTTACTAACCAGGAACCTAAAGTTAACAATAGAGCAGATGGGATTTGGATCTCCATATTGGAAAAAGCTAGTAGGTCTATTTTAGGTATATTCTAGGGGTCCCATGACTTTACTAATTTTTGCCTGAGCCCAAGAGTGAACATACAGGTGAGATAAAGATATTGTCTGGGGGGGGGATGGTGTCAGAGTTGTAAATAGGACTAGAAACCTGCATCAGCGAAGAGAGTAGCTCCCAAATATGGGAAAAGTATCTAAATACTGTTAAATGTAAACCCCATTGATCTGATCTGGGGCTCATTTTCAGCACAGGAGCCTATGTAACCTTTGCATCCCTCTAGGTCTGTGCTCACATTCCATGGTAATAGCTAGGAACATTCTAGGCTAAACTCATTTCAGAGTATATTGACCCAGTCTTCCTTCAGAGAGTGGGACAGTCCCTATCATAGTTGATTCACGTTGAGAGCGAGGTCCTATAGATGCCCACAGGAGGGTCCACTGTGTTGTTCCTGATGGAGATGACTGGCAACAATAGAGAGAGGGGTCTGTTACAGGTCTAAGCATAACACATCTATGTGGGAATCTCAAGATTCCCTGACTAAGGCCTCGGATAATGGAGTAGCCTGGTAGTGACCAAGAGAGCATCATTAAAATATGCCAGTCTCTTGCCCTTATCCAGCTTTTGTACTTCTTACTTTATCTGACAAGGTTAGCCTTAGAGTGATTGAGAGAAGTGAACTAGGAAGTAGGTGAAGGGAGTATCTAGGTCTAAGGAGAAATTATTTGATTAAGTACTTTATGGTGTGTTTTTAGGGTCTTTCTACTTATTGAGTCATTTCAAACTATTGTACACTTTTACTTTAAGGTGTATATTTTTCCCTTATTTATGGATACATGTGCACATTTATCTTATGGGTCCTAGTATATATCTAGATTCTGTAACTTTGTTAGTAATCATGCCACCTGGAATGGAATTAAGGAGTCCTATGAGCTAGGACAGGTCTCAGAGTAAGGGAGCTGAAGGGCTGACATCCCATGCCTGGTGTCTCTGAACACCATCTAATGTGTAACATGTGGAGGTGGTACTGGTTGCATTGATTTGGCTGAGATCAGCAGTTGCATCAACGCTAGTTTTTCTAATGACTGTTAGGAGTTCAGAGCAAGTCACAACAACTATAAGCAGAATGCCCTGTTTTACAAAATGAGGATGTTACAAGATTAGTGTTTCTGAGAATTGTTCTTCAGGTTAAGGTCATAATAGCTAGATGTATTTGGAAAAACAATGTGTTTGCAGTATTTTCTTCTAGGATAATCACAGTGAATGTTTACATTTAAGCATTCTTAAAGAAAAAATTCCATTTTATCTAACACCCTCCAAGAATTACTTGCAAAAGAAAAAAAAACTCAGTATCCCAAAGAACTAGCTTTAGTAGAACTCGTGAAGTTTATCAAAATCACTTCAAGTTCTACTGTCACTGAAATTTTCATATGATGTGAAATAAATGAAAATGCTTCTCTCTCTCTCTCTCTTGCTCTCTCTCTCTCTCTTACTCTCTCTCTCTCTCTCTCTGTGTGTGTGTGTGTGTGTATGTGTGTGTGTGTGTGTGTGAATTATTTGCAGTACTAAGAACAGATTGATTTTTTTCTTAGCAAGGTCTAATTTTAGTCATATCTTCTTTCCAGTATTGCTATATTGAGTGAAAAAATGAGAGGCTATCCTTTATTAGGGAAGAAACTTTCATTTTTAAACTGTTGATCTTATTTTTTCAACCTTGTGCCTATGGGGAGAGTATTGTGCATATTTCCTTGAGAAATATTGGAAATTAGTACTGTATTAGAGTATATCAGGATAATTTTGTGATGTTTATAACCTCAAAAATGTGATGTAAGAGATGGCAATGATATAAAAAATGAAATGCCAAGTGAAACAATCTGTTGTATTTTTCAGAAAAATAGAGATGCTGGAGAATTTCTATTCCTCTCAAATATAACTCCTCAGATTTGAATTACAGCAATAAAATGAATCTTGGACTTAAAGGGAAATAAAAATTAACTAATAATGAATATATTATTTTTCTTTCATTTTCTCCAAATAATATTTTTGCAACCCCAGGCTTATTTAATTTAATGCATGCTTTCTTTCCTTTACTTCATAGAAGTGTAATGACAATAACCCAACAACTAAACATGCTGTACAAATAAGGAATATCTCCTTTCCTAGACATTCTTTTTCTGCCTGGCTTCTGTTACTCATTTAGTCCTACTAGAATAGTAGGCTAGATGACTCTTGCAACATATCAGTGACATCCTATAGATCTTCTATTGCTGCTGGAAACAGAACAGATGGTAGGATGATGGGCAAGAGGGTGGTGGGACAGATGAGTATATGAGAAGTCAGTGATTTGGCAGTTTGGGTGGATAGAGCATTACAAGCTCCTGTATTGTTATTATATAGGCAATATGTATGCAAAATAAACATATCTGTAATATTATGACTTGGTTCCTATTGGGCAATAAAGTCATAACATCACAAAATTATTTTTTTAGAATTGAAGGAAACTATTACAAATATTTCTTCTGTCATTCTCATATGTAAAACACAATAGTTGCTTTAGCTAGCCAATTAGTTGCATAACCAGAATTTAGATCCAGATGGAATTTATAATTTACTCATCTGCCCCCAGGTGTCTGTAACTGGGCCTGGCACGTGAGGGTTCAGCAAATGTTTATTTAGAAAATGGTTGTAGAATACTTTTTTGAGCATCATATAATCCAGCCATTCTGAAAATCTATTGTATTCCCATTAGGCCTTGTGTGGTCAACTTTGGGTATTCCTTACACTAAGACTGGTGAGGAACTGAAGTTACAGCTAGTACTTTTGGTAATGCCTCTTCATTCAATACCAGAATTGCAAAGATTCAGGCTTTAATCACTTGTCCAAGGGACCAAAAAGTAGAAGCAGATGAGACTAGGGATCCTAGAGTGGAAAGAAGCTAGGAAGTCTACTTTAGATATGTTCCTAGGGGCCTATGACTATAGTCTTTGCTTGAGTTTGATAGCTAATATGGTATTAGACAAAAATATTGTCTGAGAAGGTGTTGTAAGAGTAGATAAAGTTGGATTAGGGCAGAGAGTAACTCCATTTTTGAAAAAAAAATCTAGTGATAAAATTAACTGTTTATCTGATGCAGGGCCTATATATATTTACATTTAGCATAGGAGCCTGTGTAACTACTGAGTCCCTGTTGATCGGAACTCACAGTTCATGGCCACAGCTGGGAACATTTTAGGCTACACTCATTTCAGGACCAGTCTTCCTTGAGTGGCAGAGCAGGATGACCCATCATGCCTTTGGAGACTGCAGAAGTCCCTAGCTTTATAGTGAGGTCAAGGTCTGGGAAGGCTGGCAAGAGGGATGGATCATGGTGATGTTCCTGATGAAAGTGACCACGCCTGAAACTTTTCCAAAGTGAGCCTGCAAGCAAGGCAAATGTCATGAAAGAAAGGGCTGGGTGGTGGTACACCTGGTTGAGCATACATGTTACAATGTGTAAGGACCCAGGTTAGAGCCCCAAGTCCCCACCTGCAGGGGGAAAGCTCTGTGAGTGGCTAAGCAGTGTTGCAGGTGTCTCTCTATCCCTTTCCCTCTCTGTCACCTCCTTCTGTCTCCACTTCTGTCTTTATCAAATAAATAAAGATAATATAAAAAATTGAAAAATAAAGAAGGCCCTGAACATATCATAAAAACTGCTGAAATGTAGTGATAAATTCTTTTAAACAGCAAGATTAAAGAAATACGTTATGGGGGCATGGGGGCGGGGCAGTAGCACATCAGGTTAAGCTCACATAGTACTGAATGCAAAGACCCACACAATGATCCCAGGTTCCAACCCCCAGCTCCCCACCTGCAGAGGGGGTCCTTTCCAAGCAGTGAAGCTGGTCTGCAGGAGTCTTTCTCTTCTCTCTATCTCCCCCTCCTCTCTCAATTTCTCTCTGTCCTATCAAATAGGAAAAAATCGGGGCCAGGCGTTGGCGCACCGGATTTAGCTCACATAGTATTAAGCGCAAGGTCCTCCACAAGGATTTGGGTTTGAGCCCCTGACTACACATTTGCAGGGGGGCGTTCCTTCACAAGCATGAAGCAGGTATGCAGGTGTCTATCTTCCTCTCCCCTTCTCTATCTCCTCCTACCCCTCTCTCAATTTATATCTTATAAAAAAAAAAAATGGCCACAGAAGCAGTGGATTTGAAGTGCAGCCACCGAGCCCAGTGATAACCCTGGAGGAAAAAAAAATGGCCTCCAGGAGCAGAGGTTTGTAGCCCAGCCTCAGCAGTAACTCTGGAAAGAAAGGAAAAGGAAGAAAGAAAGAAAGAAAGAAAGAAAGAAAGAAAGAAAGAAAGAAAGAAAGAAAGAAAGAAAGAAAATGTATATTAGATATACATCAATTCGAATTACTGAATTTTTCTTTTAATTTATAAAAAGGAAACATTGACGAAACCATAGGATAAAAGGGTACAACTCCACACAGTTCCCACCATCAGAACTCCATGTCCCCTCCCCTCCCCTGATAGCTTTCCTATTCTTTATCCCTCTGGGAGTATGCACCCAGGGTCATTATGAGATGCAGAAGGTGGAAGGCCTAGCTTCTCTAATTGCTTCCCTGCTAAACATGGGCATTGACAGGTTTATCCATACATAGCCTGTCTCTCTCTTTCCCTAGTGGGGCAAGACTCTGGGACACATTGGTGGGGTTGTTTGTCCAGGGAAGTCTGGTTGGCATCACCTCAGCATCAGGAACCTGGAACATATAAAGCCAAGCAAGTTGTTGATTAATCATGAACCTAAAGGCTGAAATGGTGCAGATGAAGAATTGGAGGGTCTCCATTTTGTAGATAGCTAGTAGGCCTATTTTAGTTCTATTACAAAGGGCCTGTGACTATGCCAGGTTTTTTTTTTTTTTTTTTTTTTTTTTTTCCGAGCCTGAAATCTGATATGCAGGTGGATCCAAGTTATTTTCTGGGGAGATGGTGTCATGGCTGGAAAAAGGACCAGAAAGCTGAATTTATGTCAGAAACAACTTAAATCAGAAAATAGATATCATCTTACTTTTTTTAAAAAGAAAAAAACAGTAATCCATTAATACAGATTCCATGTTTAGTGAAAATGACCCTTACATAGGAAGAATAATTATATATATATATATATATATATATATATATATATATATGGTGTATGACCAAAGTAGATAAGCATGATAAAATTTTAGGAATTGTGAGTTACTTATTGAGACTACAGTGAGCTCATATTCTCATTTAAAAGTTATAGTGACCTGTGGGGAAACTGGAATTATAAGAACTGGTAGGAAGAGGTGAAAGGAAATTTAGATGGAATAAGTATCATATGAACAAACTTGACCTACTAGTGACACGTAAGCAAAACAATTGATATTCAAAAAAGTTTAAGCTTCTATCCAAATACATTTATTTCTTTAGAAGTAAGCAGCTCTGGTGTTTCTTAATGATACCAGAATACCTAGCAAGTTCTTTTACCCACTGCATAGCTGTGAATTCAGTCAGATTACTAATAGGCATTATAGGACACTTAACATTAGTTAACATTTAGTTTTCTAATTTAACATTTAGTTTTCTAATTTAACTGGAAAAGTGACCATTAATATTAAGCATAAAGATAATAGAATTTGGGATGTAAAGTATATTACAGAGATATATTGGGAATGTTATATTTCCTTTGTCAGATGCTTTTTTAGAAAATAGCAAGTGGAGTTTCTAACAGATTCAAGAGATTTTTTTTTTGTAATTAGTGATTTCATAATATTTGATAAGATTGTGGGATAAGAGGGGTACAATTCCATATGATTCACACCACCAGAGCTATATATCCTCTCCCCTCCATTAGAAGGTTTCTATTCTTTATCCCTCTGCTAGTATAAACCATAATCCTTTTCAGGGTGCAGGATATGGGACATCTGTCTTCTGTAATTGCTTCTCCTCTGGACATGGGTGTTGATAGGTTGATCCATACCCGCAGCCTATTTCTATCTTTCTCTAGTGGGGTATGGCTCAGCATGTTGTATTTTACTGTGTTCCTTCCAAGGATGAGCAAAGAAGTTAAGAAATCTCATTCAGATTTACCTTAGAAACATTTTTTTTCCCCAGCCTCACGGCTGACTACAGATCAGGGAGTCTATAATGGAGTAGTGCTGTTCTTGGTTGTAAAGCACATCTGTAGCTCACTGGAGATGTTGCTGTCCAGTTCTTAAAGCTCTGCCCACTTCTCTAGCCACTGTGAGTTTGGAGAACCAGCAGATCATAATCTATGGGACTGGGCCTTTTCTGTATTCCAAACTGACACATTTAGAGGGGAAAAGAGGAGGTTTGATGAAAAATGCGTAGTTTTAATAATGAGACCATGGCAACCACCTTCTTAACCTAAGCCACTGCATAGAATGTGAAATGTACAAAAATTTTGCAATGTAGAACCAAAAACCTATATGAAAAAATAGGCCATGAACTGTCAGAAATGAAGTATAATTTTCAAAGAAAATAGTCCTATTTTAAAAATGGCAATAGCCATTTGATTAAAGTTGCTAATGCAATGCAGAAATTTTGTGGTTTTTAAGAATAATTTATGCTTGTGATTTTAAGAAAGAACAGAATAACTAGTTGGTTGAATTAAATAGAAATAATGTTATAGGCTTTGAAAAAAGATGACAACTGGTGGGAATGATAAAGCAATACAGCATCATTTAAATGGGGATCAGATCACTTAAATTCTAAAAGCAGAATAATCACAGAAGGAAATAATCATACTCCCTTTCCACTTCTCTCAGGAGTTTTGAAAAACACAAAATTGAATAAAAATAAATGTTTAATCTAGCATTTATCAGTACCTCACAATATGCCAGTTGCTGGAGATATAAAGATGAAAAGCAGTAGGACTCTTAGCTCACTTGATAGGGCACCTGCATCCTATTCCTGTATCTTAGGTTTAAATACTCTTACAATACATAGGAGTTTAATAGCCTTAAGTGAAGTTTTGGTGTTGCAGTGTCTCCTCTCTCTCTCTCTCTCTCTCTCTCTCTCTCTCTCCCTCCCTCCCTCCCTCCCTCCCTCTCTCTCTCTTTCTTTTTTCCTCCAGGGTTATTGCTGGGGCTCGGTGCCTGCACTAGGAATACACTGATCCTAGAGGCCATCCCCCCCATTTTGTTGTCCTTTTTGTTGTTGTTGTTATTGTTGCCATTCATGTTGTTGTTGTTGGATAGGAGAGAGAGAAATCGAGAGAGGAGGGCAGACGGGGAGAGAAAGACTGACACCTGCAGACTTGCTTCACCTCTTGTGACATGATCCCCCCCTACAGGGAGCCGGGGGGGCTCGAACCAGATTCCCTACGCTGGCCCTTGTGCTTTGCATCATGTATGCTTAATCCGCTGTGCTACCACGTGACACCTTCCTCTCTTTTTCTATCTGTTTCTCTCTCTGAAAAAAAGCCTGTCTAGTGCAGTGAAATAGCATATATACAACTTTCTAGAGTTGTCAAAAAATAAAAGTGATGGTCCCATCTTCTGGTTAATACCAAATGGATGGTCCAATAGATTCTTCACAAGGAATATTATAAAGCACTGTGGTCTGCACTGACAGAGATGAGGTATTTCTTTTTTTAAGAAATTATTTATTTATTTAAAAAAGGAGACATTAACAAAACTATAGGGTAGGAGGGTACAACTCTACACAATTTCCACCACCAGATCTCCGTATCCCATCCTCTCCCCTGATAGCTTTCCCATTCTTTATCCCTCTGGGAGTATGGACCCAAGATCATTGTGGGTTGCAGAAGGTGGAAGGTCTGACTTCTCTAATTGCTTCTCCACTGAACATGGGCGTTGACAGGTCGATTCTTACTCCCAGTCTGCCTCTCTCTTTCACTTCTTCTTCTAGCGTTTGCCCTTCTTCCGTAGCCAGTCAACAGCGTCAGGTTGAGCCTGATGTAAAGTTTCAAGACCTCCTTTGAATCTGGAGAGGTGGCAGTCATTGACTATATGGGTCATAGTCTGTCTGTAGCCGCAGGGGCAATTCGGGTCATCTCTGGCTCCCCAGCGGTGGAACATAGTGGCGCACCGGCCATGGCCTGTTCAATAGCGATTGAGGAGGGCCCAATCATAACGTGCTAGGTCAAAGCCGGGTTGACGCCTCCAGGGGTCTGTGATGAGGTGTTTGTTCTTTACCTCAGCTGACTGCCAACTCTGTTTCCAAGAGACTGGAACAGAGAAGTTCAGTGTAGGCGTAGGGGACCAGATTGGGTGATGAGACGTCAAGCGTTGGACAGGGTGGGTGAAGATATCCGTGTATATTGGCAGGTCCGGTCGAGCGTAGACATGGGAAATGAACTTAGATGATGCCGCATCCCGACGAATATCTGGCGGGGCGATGTTGCTAAGAACTGGCAGCCATGGAACCGGGGTGGAATGGATGGTTCCAGAAATTATCCTCATGGAGGAATATAATTTGGAATCGACCAAGTGGACATGGGGGCTACGGAACCATACTGGGGCACAGTATTCTGCAGTGGAATAGCATAATGCCAGAGATGATGATCGTAGTGTGGAAGCGCTCGCGCCCCATGAGGAGTTGGCCAGTCTTGCAATGATGTTATTCCTCGCGCCCACCTTTGCTGCAGTTTTTATGAGATGTTCGTGAAATGACAGAGTGCGATCGAGAGTAACGCCAAGATAGAGTGGCTGGGCTTCATGCCGGATTCTCATGTCGCCAAGCTGCACATTAAGCTCACGCGAGGCCGAGGCATGGTGTAGATGGAAAACAGATGATACCGTTTTTGCAGTGCTAGGGATTAGTCGCCATTTTTTACAGTAATCAGATATCAGAGACATGTCTTTCCTGAGTGTTTCCTCGAGGATGTCGAACTTGGATGCCTGAGTTGCACAGCAGATGTCATCGGCGTAGATGAACTTCCTTGAAGAAGTTTCTGGGAGGTCATTGATGTAAATATTAAATAGCGTAGGAGCCAGAACAGAGCCCTGGGGGAGGCCACTTGAGACAGGTCTCCATCTGCTAGACTTGTCACCCAGATGCACCCAGAATCTTCGGTTTTGGAGAAGAAATGATATAGTGTTGGCCACCCATGGAGGCAGGCATTTTGAGATCTTGACTAGGAGACCATGGTGCCAGACCATGTCATAGGCTGCTGTGAGATCAACAAAGACAGCACCCGTCTTTAAATTCTCTTTCCCTAATAGGGTGGGGCTCTGGGGAAGCAGAGCTCCAGGACATATTGGTGGGGTTCTCGGTCTGGTTGGGAAGTCTGGTCGACATCATGCTGGCATCTGGAACCTAGTGGCAGAAAAGAGACTTAACATAGAAAGCCAAACAAATTGTTGAACAATTTTGGACCTAAAGGCTGGAATAGTGCAGATGAAGTGTTGGGGGGTACTCACTGCAGACTCCTGTGTATTTTTGCTTTCAGGTTTATATTTTGCCCTAGTTTATGGATACGTGTGATCATAGGTTCTATCTCATGGGACCTGGTCTATATCTAGGTTTTGGGACTTTGTCAGGAAGTGAACTGCCTGGAATGGAATTAGAGAATCCTATGAAAGGAAAGGTCTCACACAAGTGATGAAGCTGAAGGGTTGTAATTCCACACCTGAAGTCTCTGGACACAGTCTGAAGTGAAGCATGCTGAGGTGGCCCTTGTTGCTTTGATTAGGTTGGGATCTGCGGATGCAATATTATTTGGTATGAATTGAGAGAAGCATGCAGGAAAGTGCGCCCCACCTTAAGGTGCAGGGAGGTTGTGGGGATGTGATGGAGCCTGGCAGAGCTTAACCTGAGTAGTGAGTTCACCTGGTAAGTCTCTCTCTCTACAGAGGGGTTGAGCAAAAATGGGGGACACATAGACCTCAAAAGGTTGGCAGCCATGTAAGTCTTCCCTCCCCCACAAAAACATCTTGTGTCTTCCAGCTGGAGCCAGCATTCCTTGAGCCTGCTCCACCCTACATTCCCAGATACTATGGCTTGTCTACATAATCATTGTTTTGCCTGAAAAGGTCCCCACCCATTCCATTCCTTTGATCTATCTTCTTTCTACCCTCAAGGCCCTCCCTGCCTCCAGGGTATTTTTATTAATCTTACCAGTTAAAACCCTCACAACAGTTGCTAAGAAAGTTCCTATCTTTCCTGCCTCTTCCATTTTCCTCCACCTCTCTCCTAAACATGTATGGTATTGTCAAGCCACTTCCCTTTCTGTCTTGGCTCTTCAGTGTCCCGACCTGGAGGAAGGTGGGCGTGCAGACCTTGAGGCTGATGCCAGCGATTGCGGTTGGTGCCATGTGGCTTAACCAGGTGTGCTAGTGCCCGACTCTGGGGTGCTCTGATGAATAAAGATTTGTATTGCTTTGCCGCTAGCTCAACACTGAGGTTCCAGGACTGGGGGAAATATAGGCTCTATAGTGGAAATGTGAGGTTTCTGCTGTCTTAGGGTTCAAGAAGACAATAGATAGTTATTGTTATCATCTCTTTATTTGATGTTTCTATGAACAAGATGAACTTAACTAATGAGTAAGAACAAGTCCTATAGGATCGGGGAATTTTGTTCATGGACCTTCTCATATACTCATTTTCTTCAAGGCGATGTCTAAACAGTTACTTCATGTTAATTTCAACCATGTGAAAAAAATTAGTGAGTTTTAAATGATTAGGAATTACTGACTGATTGAAAAATGCCCAATTATAGATTTGAATGCCAGTATACACTCAAACACCATGTTGTCTTCTTTCCCTAATATAGATATAACAGAAAAGAAAGTTTTTAGGGAGTCAGGTGGTAGCCCAGTGGGTTAAGCTCATGTGGCGTGAAGTGCAAGGACACACACAAGGATCCCAGTTCGAGCCCCAGCTCCCCACCTGCAGTTTTCAATACAAAGCTAATCCTGTTTTCATTAAATTTAAATGTTATTTATGGAAAACAAGGGTCCTGTGGAAACAAAAGAATATCTTTGCAAAAGATAACACATGTTATCTTTGCTTAGCATTGATGAATTTAATTCAAGAGTTGTCTTTGCAATTTGATGATTTGTTCTCTTTCCTTGATATTGTTTATTCTATTTTGCTACTAACAATAGCATGTGTAAAGACTCTTGTATCATATTACTACCAAAATAAGATGCCAGTAGAAATTGCATGGGTGAGGGAGCCAGGCAGTTGTGCACCCGGTTAAAGTCTGAAGTCGGGAATCAGTATTGCAGATATGTCTCTCATTATCCCCCTTTCCTTCTCAATGTACCTCTGTCTCTATCGAAAATAAATAGCATTAAAATTACATACTACAGGTAAAGTTTTAATAAGGTAAACTAAAATAAGAAAACATTGAAGTGTGGAATCTGCTTTTTAACCAGCCAAGGTGGCAGAGAGTGACTTGGAGCAGGACAGACCAAAGTTCAGTTCCTAGCTTCCTCACTTACTAGTTGAGAAACTTAGAAAAAAATAATTGCATACCTTCATAATCTAAATTTCACTCCATATCATTGATAAAATCTTACCCACATCCATGGATCATTTTTAAAGGTTATTAATGTTTGTAAAATGAAAGTACATGTACATTAAATAGTGTTTTTTTTTATCATGGACCCAAGAAAGGTAGCCACAATTGAATACTGTGACACTGAAAGCTGTGTTTTCATTTTTTTTTTCAAGTCTTATCACGATGTATTGGCCTGTTAACATTTAACCATTAATAATTTTCTTCCGCTAACTCTGTGTACTTTCCTATATTGCTAAACTGAGTTTATATTTATACTAAAAAGTAATTCATTTTCTTTGACCCCTTCATTAATGTACTTATGTTATCTGTCTTGTTTTCTTTTCCTTTAAGACTTCAGCAGGTTAAATTTATCGTTACCATAGTTCTAGGGTTCTCCCTTGGTAGGGATCCCAGTACCAAAACAGGGAAATGCATAAAGAACAGAGAAAGTTCATTTTTTCTAAGCTTGGCTCCTTGGGTCTTGGTAAAGGCAATTATATTATTCCCTATTTCCTCTGCTGCAGACACGCTTGCATTTATCCTCACTGATGATGGATGGCCTACTTTGACATTTTGCATGGATGACTCTTGAGAATGAAAACTATAGTTATAAAAGATTCATTGGTTCATCGCATGGCACTAACATTGTCATCTTGACACATAGTGACAGTATCATGATATTCATTGATCCTGCTGGTCAGCAGAAAGGAGAAGGAAATATCTCAGGATCACCTAAGACTGAAAAGGAGTTTGGAACTTCTTTTCCAGATAATGCAACAACTAATGCAATTTTCAGTTCTACTTTTTCCTCTGGCTTTAGGGAATCTGTTTCTGAAAAGCAAAAATAACCCTTGTGTTGTACTGGGGAGATTCAGAGATCAATGTAGGAGGCACATTCAGTTTAGAGGCAAATCCATGAGTTCTGAGGGAGAAGGAGCAAGAGAGTTAGCAGGTGGGAAAAAAAAAAGTGAATTCAGCATTGTAGGAAATTTGGTGAATACGTTATGCTACAAAAGAAATAATGTGTCAATAAATGGTATTCAAATCCCAATGAAAGTCGCTTTTTATATCATGTGCACTCAACCCGGTGTGCCACCACCTGACCCCCAACATCACGTTTTGTCAGTCACCTTTTTTGATTAGTAGTTTTACTTTTATATTAATTACATATTGGGGTATGTTATATTTTATTGGTTTTTAAATATTTATTTAATTTATTTATTGGGTGGAGATATAGAGAAATCAAGAGGGGGACATAGAGAGAGGAGAGACACGTGCAACACTGTTTCACCTCTTGTGAAGCTCTCCCACAGCAGCTGGAGACCAGGGGCCTGGGCCTGGATCCTTGTGCTTTGTAACATAAATCTGCTCTACCAAGTGTGCCACCACCTGGTCCCATGTATGCTTTATTTTAAATACAAAAGTGTAATTCATGAATTAAGTCTATTGGTGGGTTTAGAAAATAACTAACATGTATTTTAATATTGGAGGACATGTCAATGCCCAGGGAAATTCTGACATACAAATGATAGAAGAATTAATAGAACCATAATTGCAACATTATCGTAATTGTAAAACTGAATGTCACAGTTTATATTGAGCTACTTTGTACAAATAAGGCAGAACACTATAAAAAATGTAAAACATAGTTAAGGGTGGGTGGTCTTCCCTACATTGAAATATGTGTCTTTACACTCAACTAATTAGATGCTACGGAATGTTTTTGCTTTGCTCAGTGGCATGTGGTACATAAATCACTGCAATATGTTAAATGCAAATGGTTGTTAATAGAGGAACCATCTGCTCCATGCTGGGGAGTTTGTTAAAAAGAATGTGGTGAACCTACTTTGGAAAATGTTGAAAAACTCAAATACCAAATTTCTAAAATGAGCTGCCTCTGTTAACCTCAATATTACTAATACTCCCCCTGGCCTTTTGAATTCTACAGATTCCTCTCACTAAACCACTTGTAACACAGCCTGTGCTGTTTCATTATAACCCTGTTGGACATCTCTAAAAGCAGGGCATCCTACAGAGACTGCACACTGCACGGAGACCTGCAATGTCCTAAAATTATGTTCAGGGATTTAGAACAACCAATAAATAATCAGATGGTCCTCTCCAGAATATCTTTGCTAACATGAATAAGACAGAATCATCATCCCCATCCCTCCTGGAAGCTCTTTCTTTATCACTGTAGATCACTGGCAAGTTGCAGGCTGATGATGAATTGCCATGTGTACCTTCCACCTTCTGTAATCCACAATACTGTAATTCTCCAAAAGATCATCAGTGCAAAGGGGAGACATGATTTCTCTTCCAACATACTTTATTAGATGCTGTCACATGGCTTCCTAATAATGTCTGCCAAGCTGATGACAGTGTAAAGCATGGGGAAATTAGTAATAGGACAAGAATCAGAGCCTTCAGGTTTCCAATGTCATACTCCACTTTCTGGTTAAAAGGAGAATGCTCCTTAATCCTACCCTTTCTAATCAGCTCCTGGTCAAGGTTGCTATCAGTATATTTAAGAGCCAGCTGCCATGATGATCTATTACATTAATAACCACTGGAGATGGGCTCACATGATGCAGTACTCAGAATAGAACTTTTGACCATGAAAGAGCAAGCATAGAAACTAACCCTGTGACTGAAAAATCACAACCTTGCTGAAACCAGATGCCAGGTATGATTAGGTCTACTGATAACTTGGTTCTCTTGACCCTATTTTTTTTTTCTTTCTTTCTTTCTTTCCTCCCACCCCCACTCCCTTTTGGCTTTTACAGTATCTGATTTAGGACTGTGCTTTTGGGGATTCGCCTGCAGGAGAAGAGGCTGCAGGAGAGCTCATTAGCCCAGCTGATGCTCTATCTCTGGCTGAATTATACAATGAAAAGCTGGCTTCTGAGGGCCACCAGAAAGAACCAGGGCTTTGTAGAGGTGGGCAGCCCTGCAGTGCAATACAAGCTTTTTATTTGTTAAAAGAGGATTTTGTACTAAAAACATTTCCCTTTGTTTGTTCTTATGAAAAGAGGAGCCTCCTGAAGGCTTCATGCATTTGATGACTCCATTTGAAAATGAACACTTGTCAGTTTCCAAAGGGGGCTGCTGCACTTAAAAGTTATACAAAACCATTTGGAGAGACTGGCACGATAATCAGACGAGCAGTACCTTTAAGGCAGAGAAAGCTGGCTGTGAATTTGAGAAGCTCAAGTATTGAATTGGATTCTAACAATTATCCTGAGCCTCTACAAAGCCCATGTTTTAGAGTTGGAGCCTAGGAAAAAAAAAAAAAACTTAGGTTGTCTAATTACATTAGTTTATTGAGCTGTAGTACCACTTTGGTTCCCAGAGCAACACTTTAATTTAATTTAGATTTTGTTACTTCTTCCCCTCCAAAAGGAAAACTTCACCATAGAGACATATTTATTGTTTTTAATGCTTATGTTTGGAAACATTCCCTAATTCATTCTCCCAGTTAATTACAGGGAACAGGAGGATTGATTCTTTAAATCGGCAGATGATATTTACCAAAGTTTTAGTGGAAATACGAACGAAAAGTTTCTTTGATCCAATGTTGAGATCTGCTTTTTCCTGGGTTTTCTTTTGTTTTGTAAGAGAGGAAAGGGCACCCAGGGAAATATGAAGTGCCAACAGAAGCCAGCTGCGAAGGCATGGCATTCATCAACCTTGAGTCTTTTGTATAGAAAAGTGCATTTGGGTCATTGTTGCTTTCCTTCCTGGCAGGATCCTATGGGATGTCTCCAGTACACTCTGCTGATATTCAGTGACACACACACCAGCAGGGAGGGCAGGCAGACACATCCCATCTGTTGGCATTTTAATTTTTTTTCAAACCCACTTGATGAGATATTTGTCACCACACTTGTCACTCTATTGTATTTTTGAGAGTTGGCCTCTCTTTTGGGGCCCAAAGATACTTCACAGATGCAGAGTGGGATTTTTGTAACCCTCCCTTAAAACTTTCTGTCCAAGAGGGTAAACACAAAGCAAAACTTGGTCTCAGCATGGTGTATTATTGCACAAAACCAAAAACAAAAAACAAACAAATAAACAAAAACTCTGTAGAATGATGGGGGAGAGACTGAACAGAATCTTGGGGTCCTGGTGCATGATGATATAAAAGGACATAGGCTGTAGGTAAGAGTGTTCTGCAAAGAACTTTCTCAGGGAAATCATACCCATGTGTCAACAAGTGCACTGTAAATCGTTGAGCCCCCAATACAAATTTTGAAAAAATTAAAAAAAAAACCTTTTCTGTCCTCAGTCCCATAATACATGTCTCACCTTTATTCTGAAAACTCTGGTTTGTAAAGTTAAGTAAAGGGAAATATTTGCTTATTCTCAATGAAAAAGGATGTTTTTAGCCACCTTATCTTTTATAATGTACTGTTCTGCTTTAAAGCAGCAGAAAATGATGATGATTTATGAATAAAATATCTGCATGCCTTTAAAATAGATCAAAATGTGCTTAATGTAGTGATCTGGAAAGTTAGTTCCAAACCATTCAAACACTGATATTACTGGAGTGATTCCAAGATGTCACTTAAAATGTTTTTCTTCCTAAGAAGGATAAGACTCAACAATTCCAAGAGAGACTAGGGATTATATTCTGTTGTAAACCTTGTAACAATTTCTCCACACACTTGAGTTCATTATACATATTTATCTAGGAAATAAATCTGAGTGTTGAAGAGCTATATGGAAAATCCAAGTAGTGTCAAGTATCTTTATTTTCACACTGTTTGACGCCACAGTTAGTTATGAAAATAGAAGGGGACTTCTTATGAACTTATGAACAGGCACTACCTTTATTGTACAGTGTTAAGAATAACCGACTCACATTGTTTTTTGTTAGCCTAAAGAACTAAGATGGTGGTTTTCAAATTGCCATAGATCATACTGGAGTGAGCTCATTTGCCACTAAGTAGGTGTGAGCTACAGTGGTACAATGCCACTAAGGGAGTAGTCAAGGGAAATGAGTTCATTTGACTTTGAAATGGCATTTTTGTTTGTTTTACTTTGTTTTTTGTTTTCTGGGGTGGGACTACCTTGTGGTATTTAAAATTATTTATGATGAAGTCTCCTCTAGAAAGATTACAGAAAGTTCTAGAGAGCTCTCCTGTTGGCTAATAACTGATCTCATCACCAAACTTGAAAACTTCAACCTTTTGAGAACTTTAGAGATTGTTTTCTTGGTACTAGCCTCCATGTATGTCCTAGACTACTTCTATTCATTGTTTATCTTTTAGAAACTTTGGAACTGAAAGCTTTTACTTAGATTGCTTGTGTCAATCTGCCCTAGTGAGCAATGCCCTCTTTTTCCTGTCTAGACTGAGGTGTGTCCTTTTCAGAAAGAATATCTATTAGCTTACTGGGCATAGATAGTGTACTTTATTAGTCTGAGAATGGGTTTCCCGAGGATGCTTAAGCCCCTAGATACCAGGGAATGTATAGTTGTATCAACTAGCAACAAATAAAACAGCTTCATCAAGAAGCTTGGATTTGGGGCTGGGTTCCAGACTCTCCCTGCCTGTGGGACTGACTTGCCCAGGTGTTGCAATTTTCATAGGTTTCAAAATGTAGAAATATATGAAACTGAAATACAAAACTATAGCCAACCAGGGATGGCTTGATGTTTTCTCCATCTATAATACTGTTCTGGGAGAAGATTACTCCCTGGATACCGGCTCCATGAGGAAACTGCATTTCTTTGACTGAGTATGAATTTAGTATAGTTGGATGACCAGAGGCAAAATGAGACAAAAATAAGCCATTCTGGCACCCTTGGGAGTAGCAGGCTAGAGAAAAA
Organism: Erinaceus europaeus; assembly: GCF_950295315.1. NCBI lineage: Eukaryota > Metazoa > Chordata > Mammalia > Eulipotyphla > Erinaceidae > Erinaceus > Erinaceus europaeus. Next base: position 89,256,534 of record NC_080172.1, read on the forward strand.
GACTACTCATTTGAAAACAACCCAGATGCTGGTATGAATTTATCCTGAAAGTGTGTTCCAGGCAGCAGCTCAGCTATGACCTGTGACCTCTCTCTTGGATGACAACTTGAGTACATGGACTGGAATGGCTGTTCAGGATCCAGAATACATTTCTCTCAAGGTGCACTCACAAATGTGTTATATATTTAGATTTTTTTTTTTTGGGCAAGTTTAAAAAAAATCTTTAGAGATGTCAAAACAAGTGAAAAATTTATATCCAAGATAAAATGCTCAGTGCCTGGTTTTAAAAGAAGCTTTGATCAGGCTTAGGGGACAAGAATAGCATTTGGAAATTATTGCAAGGCACGCTTTATTTAACACATTCTTTCAAAAATGGCTTAAGTGTGTCTTTGATCTAGCCCTCATGACAGTCAAGACTTTCTTACTTTGCATTTGCATTTGTAAAAAACCTGGCACATAGTAGGAACTAAAAAAAAAAAAAAAAAGCAGTTCACTGTTAGTCCCTAATCTCTGCCATCATCTGTTTCCAATACCAGAGAATGAACATTTCCTTTTTTAAATATTTCTATCTAATTCTTTATTATCTTTATTTATTTATTAGATAGAGACAGTCAGAGATCTAGAGGTAAGGGGGTGTTAGAGAGGAAGAGAGACAGACACCTATAGCCCTGCTTTACCACTCGCAAAACTTTCCTCCTGCAGGTGGGGACTGGGGGCTTGAACCCAGGTCCTTGAACATTATAGCATGTGTACTCTGCCAGGTGTCCCACCACCCAGCCCCTGAACATTGTCCTTTCTTAAAGGGGTTAGAAAATGGCTTGCTCAGTAGCGTGCAAGCTTTGTAACATATTTAGCACCCAGGTTTGAGCCCCAGACCATCACATGGGATGCACCATGAAGAAGGGAAGCTTCACAAGCTCCAGTATCTCTTCTCCTTTTCTCTATCTCTATTTCTTGCTTTCTCTGCCTCTCTGCCTTCCAACCTCTATTTAAAAATCATGATGATGATGATCACATCATCATCATCTACAATGAGCAGTAGGATTGTGCACACATAAAGCCCCAGTGAAGCCCTGGTAGCAAGAAAAGAAACATTTTAAGTTCCCTTTTTTGGGGGGGATGCACTGCACCTGGGAACAAGTAGCTGATGATATAGCTACAAGATATGTTAAGGACAGAAGGAAGAATAGCATTAAACAGAGCAAGGAACAAGAGCAGACCCCTAGAATGGGCATCGCTGGGTACATGTGCACATGTGTTCTGTCTCATGAGCCCTGATCTATATCTCGGTTCTGTGGCTTTGTTCAGAGGTGCACCACCTGATATGGAATTGAGGAGTCCTATGAGCTAGGAATGGATTCATCAGAGTGTTGGAGCTGAAGGGTTGACATTCTAGGCCTGGTGTCTCTGGACACAATTCAAAGTGAAAGGCGTCGAGGTGGTACTGACTACACTGATTTGTTTGAGTTCAGCAAACGCAGTATCAAATGGTATGGATTGAGTGAAGTGTGCAGGAAGATAAGGCATACTCTAGAGTTCCCAGGACTGGGAGAAATAAAGGTTTTATAGAGAATGGGGAGGTTTTTTTTTTTTAAAGGAAAATATTGGGTGTGGGCTAGATAGCATAATAGTTATGCAAAGAGACTCTCATGCCTGAGGCTCCAAAGTCCTAGATTCAATCTTTTGCCCCACCATATGCCAGAACTGAGCAGTGCTCTGGTAAAAAGAGACAGACAGAGAGAGAGAGGGGAGAGAAGGAAAAAATAGAACCTTGATAAATCAGAGCTATTTGTGATTTTAATAATAACTTAGACCCAAGACAAATAATTTTCTATACTGTCTATGGAAACATTCATAGGAAGCATGAATGTGTGCATGATTCTTTCCCTCTCATTCACCTCCTCCCCCCACACCAGATAGATAGATAGATATGTAATATAGATACTTATATAGATACAGATATATAGATATCCATCCTTTCCTTGACCTCCTCTGGGTTTCTTCTTTTCTTTAATTTTTTTTAATTTTATTTATAAAAAGGAAACACCAACAAAACCATAGGATAAGAGGGATACAATTCCACACAATTCCCACCATCAGAACTCTATATCCCATCCTCTCCCTTGATAGCTTTTCAATTCTTTAACTCTCTGGGAGTATGGACCCAAGGTCATTATGGGGTTTCTTCTTTATATAGAACACTCTTAATTGACCAAGTAACATTTTAGCAGATCACCACTTTCATTCCTTGGGCTAAAGGAATCTACTTATGCGCTGACTTGAATATTCACCTAATTTCATCTAATTTCAGTGATTTGCCTACTCTTCTTCATAGTCTCAAAAGTATATTAAATAATATTTTTGTTTCTTTGTTTTTGAGGAGCCAGAGCCTTGCACATGTTCACTTTCAACACTGCAGGAAGCCTTTTCTTTCTTCTGCTTTTTCCCTTTTCCACTGTGTGTTAGGGGGACACTTCCCTCAGTTCCATGATATGTTCTATGTGTCCTTTATAGTGCTGGGACTTAAGCCAGGACTTAATGCATTATTTACTACCTGGTGAGCTATCATTCTGACCCATTTTTGTCTCTTTTTTCAATTTATTTTTATTGCTTATTTTTTTCTTTTTTAATTTGTGATTTAATAAATTTAAATCACAAATTTAAGATAATAAGGTATAATTCACAAATAAGATAATAAAGGTATACTTCTGAAGCATTTCCACCAACAGAGCTCTGTGTCTCCATCCCTCTCCAGCAGAACTACTATAGTTCTCACAAGGTCATAGATATGGGTTAACTATATATGATTACCTGTACTTATATCTACAGATACATTTCTATATTTCTTTGCCAATTTTAATCACTTGTAGAGCCCTGCTTTCACTTCCTTTTTAAGTTACACCTATACATACTACTACTTCTGAGTGTCCTTTCTTTTTCCTTTTCCCTCTCAGATAAGTGAAACTGTGCTTGACTTCCTCTGGTGCTTTTCAGATCCCATTCCCTTCAAAGATTCCTAGTGAAAAATGCTTCTGGCCTGGTGGAATTAGGGTTCAGAGCCCTCTGGTCATCTTCTCCTATCATTTCCCTGCTCTGAGAGTATGGACCCAATTTCTTTTTGGTGTGCATAAGAAAAGAGTTCTGGTTTCTGTAATTGCTTCTCCATTTTGATTGTAGGTATGTTTCTAGTGGCCCAGGACTTGAGCTAATCTTTGCTTGAGCTTGATAGCTAACATGGAAGTGGGCCAGACTTACTGTCTGGGAGTGTGATAGAGAATAGAACTTGAAAGCTGTAGTAGGACAGAGTGGTTCCCAAACCTGAAATATATATATATATATATTTAACTGTTTACCACATTGATCTGACCTGGGGCCCATGTATATTTATATTTAGCACAGGAGCCTGTATACCTCTTGAGTCCTTGTCAGCCTGAGCTCACAGTCCATGGCCACAGTTGGGAACCTTCATTATAGGACCAATCTTCCTTAAGTTCTTCCCCTCTTTCAATTGTTATTATTATTATTATTATTATTATTATTATTATTATTATTATTATTAGGTAGAGGGGCAGAGATAATGAAAGAATCTACAGCAATGAAACTATAGCAATGTGGTGGGGGCTGGGCTCAAACTTGAGCTGTGCACATGTCAAATCACTGGATTATCCAGGTAAGCTCTCTTGCCTGCTCTCTCCGGTCCTATTAAGTGTTTTTAGATCAGTGTGTAAGAAGATTTTAATGTGTGCTTGACTACCATAGTGGCAAAAACAAAAGTGTAAATATTTTTTCTGGCTTCCATTACTAGAATGTATCATGGATCAGAGTCCTAGTCTGTCCTATCTTTGGCGCCTCAATATCTAGAAAGCATTCTGTTTCCTGCTTATATTTAGCATTGTACCCAATCAGTGCCTATACATCTGACATGAGGTCTGATATTTACATGATTAAATAACCAGCTGAGTTTGACAAATATTAATGGGAATCTACTGTTCATATGATACATCATTCCAACACTATTATTTTGTCCTTATTTATATGACATAGGCTCACTGTTTTTTCTTTTTTTTATTTTTTTTTATTTTTAAATTTTTTATTTAAGAAAGGATTAGTGAACAAAAGCATAAGGTAGGAGGGGTACATCTCCACACAATTCCCACCACCCAATCCCCATAACCCACCCCCTCCCATGGTAGCTTTCCCATTCTCTAGCCCTCTGGGAGCATGGACCCAGGGTCGTTGAGGGTTACAGAAGGTAGAAGGTCTGGCTTCTGTAATTGCTTCCCCGCTGAACATGGGCGTTGACTGGTCGGTCCATACCGCCAGTCTGCCTCTCTCTTTCCCTAGTAGGGTGTGTCTCTGGGGAAGCTGAGCTCCAGGACACATTGGTGGGGTCTTCAATCCAGGGAAGCCTAGCCAGCATCCTGGTGGCATCTGGAACCTGGTGATTGAAAAGAGAGTTAACATATGAAGCCAAACAATTTGTTGAGCAATCATGGATCCCAAGTTTGGAATAGTGGAGAGGAAGTGTTAGGGAGGTACTCACTGCAAACTCTAGTGTAATCCTGCTTTCAGGTGTATATTTTGCAGTAGTTTATGGATACGTGTGCACATAAGCTCTCTCTCACAGAAACTGGTGTATATCTAGGTTATGGGACTTTGTTAGAAAGTGAACTACCTGAGATGAAATTAGAGTGTACTATAAAAGGAAAGGTCTCACCCGAGTAATGAAGCTGAAGGGTTGTCATTCCACACGTGAAGTCTCTGGATACACTCTGAGGTGAAGCATGTTGAGATGGCAATCGTTGCTTTGGTTAGGTTGTGATCGGCGGATGCAATATTATTTGGTTTGGATTGGGAGAGGCATACGGGAAAGTGGGCCATATCCAAGGGTGCCAGGACTGGGGGAAGTAGGGGCTCTATAGTGAAGATGTGAGGTTCCTGCTGTCTTAGGGTTCAAAAAGACAATCAATAGTTAATATTATTATCACATTATTTGTTAATTGGGTTAACTTTGAAAAGTCCCTTTGTTATGGTTTGCTGTACATTACCCAGTATCTTGTATATAGCTGTGCTATTGGAAGCTTCTAATCTACTTGGTCTAGGCTTTTGAGAGAGTCCGCATATCAAATACGTAGCCTATATATTAAAAAGATTCAATCTGTCTTTTGAGAAACTTTGAGACATACAATTGATTTCCCCCTCTCATATTAATTAACTACTGATTTATATGTCTACATTTTGCTAGGAGTGTACATAAACACCATTCCCACCACCAAAGGACTGTGACCCATCCCTCCCGCCCACTCCCACCCCCCACTGGCCCAGGAAGCTACATGTCTACCCCTCAACACTGGGTTTTTACTTTGGTTCCCTACTTACAATTTGATCAGGTCCTGCTTTTAGTTTCCCTTTCAGATCTTCTAAGTCAGCTTCTGTTGATGAGTGGGATCATCCCATACTCATCTTTATCTTTCTGACTTAGTTCACTTAACATAATTCCTTCTAGCTCTGTCCAAGATGGGTCAGAGAAGTTGGGTTCATTGTTCTTGACAGCTGCATAGTATTGTTTTTTCTTTTTAAAATTTTATTGGTGATTTAAAATTATTAAGATTGTAAGGTTCTTCTTCTTCTTCTAGCGTTTGCCCTTAGCCAGTCAACAGCGTCAGGTTGAGCCTAGAACTTTGCTTCTCCACAGCCCTACCCCGTTAAGGAAAGGGAAACAGGCTTGGGATATGGATCGACTTACCAATGCTCAAATCCCGCAAAGAAGCAATTACAGAAACCAGAACTCCTACCTTCTGCACCCCCAGAACAACTTTCATCCATACTCCCAGTGGGGGAAAAGTGACAGGAGGAAGAGGATAGATAAGAGAGCTCTGAACTCCAGCTCCATCAGGTCCAAGAGAGAGAGGAGGAAAAGGGGAGAGATATTTGGATGTAGTAACAACGTTATGTGTGACTTAAAGGGGAAGAGAAGACTGGACCTGGAAGAAAAAGGGGCAATTATGTACAAATGTAAACAGGTAGTTGCAGAGTTGTCTGCAACATTGGGAGAACTGTGGTAGTTTGTAATGGAGGGACTTGGGATTCAGAACTCTGGTGGTGGGAATGGTGTGGAATTATACACCTGTTGACATGTAATTGTGTAAATCAATATTGAATTGCTAATAAAAAGTTTAAAATCTGAAAGTAAACATCGATGGTATGGATATTTTTCATTCTTGTGGAGAAAAAGTAATTGGGTGAAATATTATTTTAATGATGAAGAGACATAAAATGGCACTAATTATTAAGTTTTAGTTCGTCTTTTTTTTTTTTTACTATGCACTCAGATTTAGTGTGCTAAACCATATATCATTTAACAAAAATGTGAATAAATATGCACACAATAGACTTCTATGAACATTCTCCTCAGAGAGTAGATACATTTAGTGCTGGTAAGCACCATTTCCATTCTGCTTCTTTTCTTCTTTTATTACTATTTTTTTCAACAGGAAGCCCTGGTGGTTGTTGTTTCACAGAAGATGTCTTTTGTTAGTGATCAAGTGGCTCCAGCACACCACAATCACAATCAAAGCTACGATCCATTTTACTCTGATACAAGGGGACTTCTCAGATTCATCAGACTTATTAAGGGTTTGTGGGGCCTGTGGAAAGACCCCCAGAGTGGCTCTGTCGCCAGCTGTGCTGGCAGCTGCAGGGTCTCAGAGGCTCTCACTTTGCCACAGTCATTGCCTGGTAACTGGATCTTGGAGAGAGTGAGTGAGGGATCGGGGCAGGGCCTCTGGAGCCATGCCCCTGTTCATGTCACTGGCTCACGTTAGTTGGTATCTTTTTGTAGTAAAGTTGTTATTCTAAAATTATGCATTGGAACATAGATGGATGTGAATAGATCAAATTTAGCTTTGTTTTATTGCCATCTTGAGTTCCTGTTTGAAGAGTTAATCAACAGCAAATCACTACTTCTACACTGATTTTGTCCCAAGTATGAGTAGTGTTTTTTTATTTTTTTTAATCTTCAAACTCTAGGAGAGTCTGTTAACAAGAAAAGGGGTGTGGTGGCACATCTGGTTGAGTGCACCTGTTACAATGTGCAAAGGTGCAGGTTCAAGCCCCCGGTCCCCACTTGCAGGGGGAAAGCTTTGCAATTGGTGAAGCAGTATTGCAGGTGTCTCTCTGTCTCCTTCTCTCTCTAGCTCCCTCTTCACTCTCAATTTCTGGCAGTCTCTATCCAATAAATAAATGAATAAATAAATATAATAGCCAAAAAAATAATAAATACAGGATTCTCCACCTCCAGTTCACTTGCTGCATTCATAGTGTTGCTTTAGCCCACTGAAAATTTGGTCATCTTTTCCCAAAATAATATTCTAGAGGGAAAATAAAAAACCTAAATTAGAAAAATCTGTTTAGGGGGCGAGCACTGGTACACCCAGATAAGTGTACAGAGTACTATGTGGAAAGACAATGAAGGACCCAGGTTCAAGTCCCCGCTCACCACCTGCAGCAGGGACACTTCAAAAGCAGTGAAGAAAGTCTGTAGGTGTCTATCTCTCTCTTTCACTTTCTGTCTCCCATTCTTCTCTAAATCTATCTCTGTCTTATCAAATACATTGGAAAAATTAAAAAAAAAAAAAAAAAAAAAAAGGAAAAATGTTCCACAGGGAGAGCTAGGCCCAGTGACTGGAGGCAAAAAAAAAAAAATGGGAAGGGAAGGGAAGGGAAGGGAAGGGAAGGGAAGGGAAGGGAAGGGAAGGGAAGGGAAGGGAAGGGAAGGGAAGGGAAGGGAAAGGAAGGGAAGGGAAGGGAAAGGAGAGGGGAAGAGTAGGGGAGGAGAAGGGGAAGAGTAGGGGGAGGAGAAGGGGAAGGTTGAAAGTAATGAATTTTAAGCAATTTTTAATTTGATGATCAAAATATTATATTATATCGATATATCTATATCTGTATTATATTATATTATTATATTAGGCAGAGAGATTAATAATATCCACAACCTGATGTTTCTTGAAAATAGATACAAATACAGTTTGTTTTTATCCATTTGTTCATTTTTCTAGCACAGGGACCTCATATATATGTGCAATTTTATTACCCCCAAGCCAACTTTTTCACTCTTTTTATTTCATATATATATTCTATACGTCATATATGTGTGTGTATAGAGAGAGACAGAGAGGTAGAGGGAGAGACACCTTAGCTCTAAAACTTAGTTAACTAAGTGCCATAGCAGTCTCATATAGTGCTAGAATTTGAACCTGGGCCATGATCATAGCAAAGCAGATTGCCTACAGGTAACTTATTTTCATAACCTTAAAATCTTCAGACATTATGAAGTCACCTAGACCCCTGTTGTGCAGACAGTTTTGTACCCTCAAAGTAGAAGAATTTAGCTGTGATTGAATAATTGAGGTCTGTGTCTTGAACTGACAGATTAGCTTTTGTTAGGCTTTCTTTGTGATTTCTAGTCTTGGCAGACCCATCATAAATTAGTCTAAATGATGGCCAACTGTTCAACAAGTAGTCATTTTCCTGAAAAAAAATAAATAATGTTTAAAATACTGAAGTCAATATCAGATAATGCTATTCCCATCGGTAAAAACCTGAGCAAGTCAACTAAAAACACAAATAATTGTAGTTATTTCTGTGCTGCTAATAGTATAGAGATTTAGACACATAATTTGAATTAATGGAGAGAATGTACCTGATTTTGATGGTCACTGCTGTGGGCCACAGAGTCAGTCTTTTGTAGCTCATGACAATGTAATTACATCCTGCCTGCCCAATTTTTCTCATAACTGAAGTTGATAAATATAAACCACGGTTTATGTTTGAATCATAGCCCAGAGCACAGTGGCAGGGACATTGATTACAAAGAAATATAAATAGAAGATGATAATAGATTGATTGAATCAATATGAACCCTATCACAGACCAGTTAGGACATCTTGGTTTCTGTCATCAAACAGATTCATTTAGAAACACTGGTTTGGTAAAATATTTACTGGATGCTTAATCGCATACCAGATACTATGAGTAAAACAATACTTTTATCATTTTTAGGCAGTGACATCAGGGAAAAAAAGTTATTACACTGAGTTATAAAGAGTAACAAGTAGTCTAGAGAGGTTTCTCTGAGAACAGATAATTGTATATCAGAGCACGGTTTAAGTGATCTAGAGGAGAAGGTTGTACAGAGATGGGAGGTGGGGTGGGGGGTGGGCATTTCAAAAGAAGAACCAGCAAGTATAAAGACATCCTCTCCCTAAAGCAAAGGCAGATAGTAGGACAGTGTGGGAGAGTGGATTTGAAAAGTGGCAGTAACTGAGATGTAGGGGGATTTGAGCAAGTACCAGAATGTTTTGATCTTATAGACTATTTTTATTTATTTAGATTTTTAGCCGCCTGTGTTGTTGCTAGGGCTGGTGCCTGTACTGTGAACTCACTGCTCCTGGTGGTCATTTGTTCCCTTTTTTCCTTCTTTCTATTTTATTTGGTAGGACAGAGAAATTGAAAGGGGAGGGTAAAATAGGGAGAAAAAGAGACCTCTTCAGACCCAACTTCACTGCTTGTGAAGTGTGTCCCCTGCAGGTGGGTGGCTGGCTTGAGCTTGGGTCCTTGTGCATGATAATGTATGCATTCAACTGGGTATGCCACTGCGCAGACCCAGATTACTTTAATACAGTAGGAAATCACTGGAAGATTTTTGAGCAAGGAAATCAAGTAATTTAATTTATATGGTAATGAATAGATAATTTCTAATTCATAAGTAGTACATAAATATTTTAACTTGCTTTGAATTCATAAAGCATTTACAAAATTAAATAATGCTCCTGAAATTCCATCTGTATTCCTAATCTACTCAGCTAGTCACTGTAAGAAAGCTTATATTGAGCTCCCACTACAGGTAAGATATCAAGATTACTTAATACACAGTGTCAGCTAATACTTAACACACAGCGCACATTTTTTAAAAATATATTTATTACTGGATAGAGACCCAGAGAAATTGAAAGAGGAGGAAGAGGTAGAGAGGGAGAGAGACAGAGAGACACATGCAGCACTGCTTTACCACTCATGAAGCTTCCCCCCTGCAGGTGGGGACCAGGGGCATGAATCCAGGTCCTTGTGTACTGTAATGTGTGTGTGCTTAACCAGGTGCGCCACCACCCAGCCCCAAGCGCACATGTTATAATGTGCAAGGACACAGTTTCATTTTCAAGCCCCCAGTCCCTACCTGCAGGGAGAAAGCTTCACAAGTGGTGAGGCAGGGCTGCAAGTGTCTCTTGGTCTTGTTCTCTCTCTACCTCTTCATTCCTCTCTAGGCTGTGTCTATCCAGTAATTCAATAAAGATAATACAAAAATTTTTTTAAAGTATAGATACTACTTTTTAACATTCATCTACTGGATGCTTTCTGTTTTTCTTCCAAGTATATTTGCTACATTTTTATTCCTGTGACTATTGAAAAGCAGACTTAAGAAAAAACATCATTTAATTTATTGTTATTGTATTCCTTTGTGTTGCCATTGTTGTTTATCATCATTGTTGTTATTGTTGTTGTTATTGCTGTCGTTGTTGCTGGATAGGACAGAGAGAAATCAAGAGAGGAGGGGAAGACAGAGAAGGGGAGAGAAAAATAGACACCTGCATACCTGCTTCACCGCCTGTCAGGTGAACTCCCTACAAATAGGGAGCCCAGGGATCGAACCGGGATCCTAACACCGGTCTGTGCACTTTGGAAGCCTGCTCCCAATGGGACCCCCCTGTCATTTCCTTAACTCTTATTAATTCTTTCTTTAAAGGAAAGCGGACTGCAGTATGAAAGTTTACAGACCCAGGGGGTGGGGGGAAGGCAGAGATCTTTGAAATGGGTTTAGGAAAACAAACCTTTTCATCACTGCCAGCACCTCCTCATCCTGCTGAATGTTGATGTCATTTTTGACATTCAAGAAATGCTTTCAGTGTGAAAGAAATGATAATAAACTGTTTACAGCCTGCTGCAACATCCCAGTGAAAGACAGCTTTTGCTGTTTCATTTCTGAAGGTCTCTTCATAATTGTTACTACACTTGATCTTAGCCAAAAGGCCGAGAAGTGATCTGCATAATTGTTAAGTCCTAACAAATTAGCATCATGACTGGTGTTGCTGTAGTTAGTGGAATTCTTGACTGGCAAGGTCTAGAGAGCACTCATCAAAAAAAAAAAAAAAAAAAAAAAAAAAAGCTGGTTTAAATTTGACAGAGGGAAGGACAGGGAGCGCCTTGAACAAAGTTTCAGAAAGGGTTTTCTCACATCTGCCCTACTCTCATCCAAGACTCATGCAGTAGGTATTTCTTGGGCACCTCCCATCCCATTTCTCTATACCTTTTGATTTATTTATTTACTTATTTTTGTGCATTTTTTTATTTAAAAAAGGAGACATTAACAAAACCATAGGTTAAGAGGGGTACAACTCCACACAATTCCCACTACCAAAACTCCTCATCCCATCCCATCCCCTCCCCTGATAGTTTTCCTATTCTTTATCCTTCTGGGAGTATGGATCCAAGGTCATTGTGGGGTGCAGAAGGTGTAAGGTCTGGCTTCTGTAATTGCTTCCCCACTGAACAAGGGCATTGACGGGTTGATCCATACTCCCAGCCTGCCTCTTTCTCTTTCCCTAGTAGAGTGGGGCTCTGCGGAAGTGGAGCTCCAAGACACATTGGTGGGGTCATCTGTCCAGGGAAGTCTGGTCGGCATCATGCTAGCATCTGGAACCTGGTGGCTGGAAAGAGGCTTAACATACAAAGCCAAACAAATTAATTGCTAGACTCTATGTCTGCATGATAATTGCACCACTTTCAGGGGTCATTTTTGTTTTGTTTTGTCATTTTTCTTTGTTTGTTTGTGTCTTTGTTTGTTTTGTCATTTTTCTTTGTTTGGATAGAGACAGAAAGATATTGAAAGGAGAGAAGGAAGTAGAGAAGGAGAGAGAAAGAGAGACACCAGCAGCACTGCTTCAGTACTCACAAGCTTCCTTCTGTGCAGTTGGGGACTGGAGCTTGAACCTGGGTCCTTGCACATGGTAATGTATGTACTTTACAGAGTGGGCCACTTCCTGATCCCCACTTAAATTAGATCTTCTAAAGTAATAAATTTTATTTATTTTATTTTATTCAAACTGATAAATTTTCTAAAAATTGTTATTCATTTTTATAAGAGAAATGAAAAACTAGAGCACTGTTCCATTCTGGTATATGGCAGAGCCAATGATTGAACTTGTGACCCCTGGGCACTCAGGCACATACATTCTGTGCTCTAACAGACTGATCTATCCTCCAAGCCCCAAACCTAAAAATTTCCACAAGTCTGCCTGCATGGTATTTTCAGTTTAATAGTGAAGTTACTTTTTTAAATGGATAGTTAGGGCTGGCAGGATAACTCACGTGGATAGTACACTTGCTTGGCCATGCACCATGTGAATTTCATGAACCTATCAATGAGTGAAAGCAGACTTTGAGGAACACAACCAAATGGGGTGGAGGAAGCCCCATTTGAGCTACCAGTATAGTAGCTGGAATCCTGATAAAATCCTAGGAAGGAAACTAGCATGTCTTCTTTGTGTCAGAAAGCTGCGAAGCAGCATAGGCTATGTGTGCCATCACAGAATCTCATAATAATGAAAGAAATGATCATTCAGTTCAGCTCAGTCATTATTCAGAGTATATAGAGGGATAGGTAGAAGAAGATAACACAATATAAGAGTATACAACTGGCCTGTCCAATGCCCTAGATGTTGTAGGTTCACTCCCCAGTAATAACTTATGCTAGGGTTGAACAGTTCTCTGGACTCTGACTCTCTCTCTCTTCCCTCTTCACTCCCCCTCTCTCTTTCTCTGTGTGTGTGCATGTGTGCTTCTGTTCTCTTCTCTCTCTCTCTCTCTCTCATAATAAATAAATTAACAAATCTTTTAAAAAACAAACTACATGGGAAATTTGATTTAATCTGTAGTGAACCAGCTTTCAATATCATGGCTAATTTTATCACCCCATATCTAAACCATGATTTGCACTTAATAAATGTTGGTTAATAGAATTGACACCCTAGAAATAAGCCCTCACACCTACAGGCAACTAATTCATGACAGTGAGGCTCAGAACATTAAACAGAGGAAGCAGAGTCTTTTCAATAAATGGTGCTATGAAAAAAATCAGTTGAAACATAAAGAATCAAACAGGACCACTACATGTCACCATGCACAAAACTCAACTCCAAGTGAATCAAAGACTTGTATGTTAGATCAAAAACCATCAAATACATTGAAGAATATGCCAGAATATGCCATGATATTTACTTCAGAAATATCTGGAAGACTTGAGTCAAACAACAAGAAAAACAAAAGCAAAAATAAACCAAGGGAGGAGCCAGTGAATAATTCATTTGTATAGTGTACTGCTTTGCCATGTACAAATCTCATCCCTTACCACACTGAAGTAAGCCTCTTTCTTTTTGCCTCTATCTTATAAGAAAAATAATATGCTGGATGTGGGGGTTGGGTGTTCAGGTTCTGGAACATGATGGTGAAGGAGGTGGGGGGTTAGAGTGTTATGTGGAAAACTGAGAAGTGTTAAACATGTACTATCTATTGTATTTTACTGTCGACTGTAAACCAATAATGCCCCCAATAAAGAAAAAGAAAAGATAAAAAAGAAAGGAAGGAAGGAAGGAAGAAACACTTTATGAAATTTAAGACTAGTTGTTACCTCTTGCAACCTGTTGTTGGTGGTGGTGGCAGTGGTGTGTGTGGTGGGAGGAAGAAGATGAGAAGGATCAAGATAGCCATTAGTGGAGAACCAGTGTACAACATTGGAAGAAGACTTATATTGGTGGTGATAGTGATGTCAGGCAACAGTGAGAGATAAGTAATATATTCTTATGACAACTGTCTTCTAAAGCATTATTACTCCAGTAAAAAAATTTTTAAAAGAAAATTTTAATGTTATTTTCCTGCTTTAAAAATAGAAACTCGGGGTCAGGCAGTGGCACACCTGGTTAAGCACACACATTACAGTGCACAAGGATCTGGGTTCAGGCCTCTGGTCACCACCTGCAGGGGGTAAGCTTCATGAGTGGTGAAGTAGGTCTGCAGGTGTCTCTCTGTCTCTCTCCCATACTAATTCCCCCTCCCCTCACAATTTCTCTCTGTCTCTATTCAAAATAAATAATTAAAAATTTAAAAAATTTAAATAAAAATAGAAACTCATTAGTAGTATTCCCCCCCCCCCAGCAAGAGATGTATATTTATTTTATTTATTTAGAAAAGATACTCTCGGGGCTGGGTGCTGGTGCACCTGGTTGAGCAAACTTGTTATAGTGGACAAGGACCCAGGTTCGAGTCCCTGGTTCCCACCTGTAGGGAGAAAGCTTCATGAGTGGTGAGGCAGGGCTGCAGGTATCTATCTTTCTCTCCCCCTCTCTGTCTCTCTCTCAATTTCTCTGTCCTATCCAGTAGCAATGACAACAGTAACAATAGTAACAAGGGCAACAAAAAAAATGGAAAAAAATGGCCTCCAGAAGCAGTGGGTTCATAGTGCAGGCACCAAACCCCAGAAATAACCCTGGAGCAAAAAAAGAAAACGTTAAATTATATATGTGAGTTTGCATTATGTGTTTCTTACTAAGTGATGAAATTCTAAACAGATGAGTTCTATCCCTCCCTCTCTCTCTTTTACAAAAATGATGTTTTATTTTTTATACCTTTCTTGTTTTTATCCATTCATTTGTCCAGTTGCTAGACATTAGAATCATAGGGATTAATACAATAGCTATTCAGGTCCTTTACCCATTTTTCACATTGGGTTATTTTTCTTCTTTTTTTTTTTTCATTTATAAATGGAAGATGGAAGTATTGACAAGACCATAGAATAAGAGGTGTACCATTCCATATAATTCCCACCACCAGAACTCTGTATCCAATCTCCTCCCTTGAAAGCTTTCCTATTCTTTGTCCCTCTGAGAGCATGGACCCAGGATCATTATGGGGTGCAGAAGGTGGGAGGTCTGGCTTCTCTAATTGCTTCTTCATTGAACATGGGCACTGACAGGTTGATCCATACTTCCAGCCTGTCTCTCTCTTTCTCTGATGGGGCAGTGATCTGGGGAAGCAGGGCTCCAAGATACATTGGTGGAGTCATCTGCCCAGGGAAGTCTGGTTGGCATCATGTTAGCGTCTGGAACTTGGTGGCTAAAAAAAGAATTAATATATAAGGCAGAACAGATTGTTGACTAATCATGAACATAAAGATAAGAATATTGCAGATGGTAGGGCAGGGATAGATAGCATAATAGTTATGCAAAGAAACTGTCATGCCTGAGGCTTTGAAGTCCCAGGCTCAATCCCCTGTACCACCATAAGCCCGAGCTGAGTAGTGCCCTGGTAATAAAATTAATTAATTAGAAAAAGAATATTGCAGATGAATATTTGGGGGTCTCCATTTTGGAAATAGCTAGTAGGTCTATTTTAGGTATATTCTAAGGGTCTTGTGACACTTCCTGTTTTTGCCTGAGCTTGACATCTAACATGCAGGTGACCTAACTTATTGTCTCGGGAAATGGTGTAATAGTTGGAAAAAGGACTAGAAAGCTGGATCAGGGAAGAGAGTAGCTCCCAAATATGAAGAAAGTATGTAAGTATTGGGAATTGTAAACCCCATAGATTTGATCTGGGGCCTGTAGTCAGCACAGGAGCCTATGTAACCTCTGCATCCCTGTAGGTCAGACCTGACATTCTGTGGTCATGGCTAGGAATGTTTCAGGCTGCACTAATGTCAGGACCCATCATCTTCAGGTGATAGGTAGAGTGTTGGTTATTATGCCAAGCCCCCTGCATTGCTTAACACTGTGGTCTATTTAAATAATCATTGTTTTGTCTGAGACCCACCCTGCCTGCAGGGCATTGGTTTGATCCCCACTGGTTAGATGGAATTCACAGCTCTTTTCCTTCTCTCCACCAACTCTCCTACCCACTTCCTTTTCCAGCCAGCCATTTCCACCTCGGAAGATATAAAGGTAGATTCTTTTCTGATCAATGAACACATTGGATTGCGTTCCCGCTCAGCCACAAGAGTTCCTGGTTCCTCTCCCACGTCGCTGAGTAAGCAGCAGCCTAGGTTGGCTCTGGTCGAATTCTCTCCAACTCAGAGAGCACGTGCTTGGGAATAAGCACCTTCAGGCTATCCTGGCAGTAGAGACTGTTACCCAACCTCCCTTCAGAGACTGGAACATTCCCTGCCCTTGTTTATCCACATTGAGGTCAAGTTCCTATAGGGGCCCACAAAGGGGTCCACTATGTTGTTCCTGATAGAAATAACTGGTGACAGTATTGAGGCATATCCACTAGAGGTCTAGGCTTACCACATCTGTGTGGGAATCCCAGAATTCCCTGACCAAGGCCCCAGGTGATGGGATGGCCTCATAGTGACTAAAGAGTCATCATTAAAGAATGCCAGTCTCTTGCTCTTATTCAGCTTTTGTAGTCCTTATTTTGTATGACAAGGTTAGCTTTGGAGTGATTGAGAGACATGGAATAGGAAGTAGGTGAGGAGGATATCTAGGTCTAAGTAGAAACTACTTCATTAGTGTTGGTATGCTTCTAAAAACCCCTTCTGTCTCATTTGGTTTAAATCCCCCCTGCTTAATACTGCATTCTATTTACATAACCACTTCATTCTATTTACATAACCTCTGTTAACAAGCACCACCTTCCCTCCAGGGCATTGGTGGTTTAGTGGGAGAATTCTCACCTGCTCCGCCCCCTCTCCTTGTCATACCCTGATTTTCACCAGTCACTTTTCGCTCCACCCTCTCTGCGTTGCATCCTGTTCCCACCCTACTGGGCTAGTATATTTATAAGGACAAGATTGTTTGTGGTTTTTAGTTTAGTTTAGCTTAGCTTGGTATAGATTGCGCTGCGTCCTGCATGAATAAAGAGATACTGCGTACAACCCAGCCATGAGTCCCGGGTCGTCTGTTACCCGCCCGTGAAGCCAGCCCAGATAAAACAACACATTAGATACTCTATGGTGTCTTAGGTCTTTCTGCTTGCTGGCTACATTTATTGACTCACTGAAAACTATTATGTACTTTTACTTTAAGGTATATTTTCCCCTAACTTATGGATACATGTACCCTATATTGTGTGCCATGGTCTATATTTAGATCTTTAGGTTTGTTAAGAAGTGTACCACCTGAACTGGAATTAAGGAGTCCTGTGAGCTAGGAAAGGTCTCACCAGAGTAATGAAGCTGAAGAGTTGACACGCCTGATGTTTCAGGATGCAGTTTGAAGTGAAAGATGCCAAGGTGGTACTGGTTGCATTGACTGGGTTGGGATGATGTTTTATTTGAAGATTACAGAATTTGTGCAGAGATATACACCCCCTTCATTTTCATTTCCACAGATCCACTGAGTGGGGGGGTGGGAGTGAGAGATGGAAGTAGGGTGGGGAGGGGAGGAGTAGAAGGAAACCTGGAGATGCCAGGCGGAGAAAAGTAATATGTCTGCTGAGACACTCAGCCACCCTAGGCCTGGCTGCTGGGAAATTGTGCAAATGCAGTCACATCTGTCATGTTGTCCCCTCAGGCTACTGCTAATTCCTGCGAGAGTTGGGACATTCTCGGAGTGCCATGTTGTGCCCTCAGGGCATTGTCTATTTCCCTGCAATATTTGGAGTGCTTTGGTCACTCCTCCCCTTTCCCATTCTCACGAGAGTTATTATCCTATCCTGGAGTGCTATGGTTACTCCTCCCCATTCCCATTCTCGTGAAAGCTACTCCTATAAAAGCCCTTCTTCTTCTGCACCTTGCTCTCTTGCCAGCACTCCACTTCGGTGCTCAGACACAGGAAAGGTTACTGCTGAGGCGGCCATTTTCGCTACCTCCACGGGACCCAACCTGCTTCTCTAGCACTGAACTCTGAGGTGCCAGTGTAAATAAAGATTTGTGTTCCCTCTTCACTCTGGACCTCCTCTCTCTCTTCTCTGTGGCGCAAAATGACACTGGCCTCACTGTCTTTACTCCTCCTCATCACAAGGGTGACAAAGAAGGGAATGAGGCATATGGGGGCTATGATCATGCCCAGAAGCACATCGTCTGGAGGGAGGGTCCGGGAAGGTGGGTTTTCCCAGAGAGCAGTTGGCAAAGTGGATCTGGTGGGTTTCAATGATGATCTGTTTGGCCCAAGGATTGGGGGAAACCCAGGCCACACTTATCAGCATAATGCTTAAAGCAATATCTCAGTTCAATGTGAGGGCTTCTAATTATGGTCACAACAGTCCTTTTCAATATAGCTCATATGATCCTTATAAAGCATCCAGCAGAGCTGGGCAATTTTCTGATAGCTCTCCTGGAGATGAGTTCTGATGGTTAAAATCAACCCAACAGCTTTGTCTTGTCTTACATTATAATTTCATAATTCCATTTTGCAATAGAAACTATTCTTCCTCCCTCCTTCAGCCCCCCCCAAAAAAATTATAATTCCTACCTAGAAAAGATTGTGGCGGACCAAAATGTAGTGAATGACTTACTGGTGACACACATGAATCCTTCTGGTACTCCAAGGCATAACAGAAACAACTGAATTTCAGTTCCATTTTGAAAAGTTAAAAGATAATGAAAAAATTACACCCATGAATCTGTTTATTCATTTGCATACAGGTAGACTAATATAATTTTATATATGCATATTTTATAGTCACTTACCATATGTTATATAATGATATCTATAAATATAAAAATTCAAATTCAGCTATAATACAAAATAGACAGAATCGTCAATGAAACATAATTATATTTTTGCATATTTTTCTGTATGGATATTTTCTCTGTATGCATGAGATATGATTTGTAAGAACTAGTTAACATAATCCCTCAGGATTTGAATTCATAATAGTTTAAAATCTGCTTTAAAGGTCTAAAGCTACATTGACTTTGTTTTGCTGGGGGGGAGCTCTCTTATGCTCAAGCATTATTTTATTTTACAAGCCTTCTAAGCTATACTAAAGAGCAGGAAATTAGCCTCTTTTGTTTCTCCAGTACCAGTAAACAATGCAACAGAGACTCAATTTTCTTGTACTAAATCCCCCACTGTGTCAAAGTACCTTCTCTATTTTGCCTCACCAGTAAGCTGATGACAGATAAAGATCCTGCTACCCATGTCTGTTCCATGCAACAATAGCAGTTGACATAGATCTGTAACAGCTCACCTGGGCAGCTCTGTTAGTATGGGGGGGAAATGAAAACTTAGCAGAGAGTTAAGAAATAATTTGAATGGTACTGTAACGATGTCCACTCAGATGGTAATTTAATCTCCACAATTTTAGACCTCCCACACAACAAATTGTTCCTTTTCAGTGGCCCTGTAGGGAGAAAAGTGCAGGATACCAGCTGGCGGTGGCTGCTATGGAATCCCACCTACAAATATAGATCGGAAGTTGTGGGTCATCACTCACATCTCCAAAAGACTTTTTTTTTTTTTTTTTTTTTAAGGATGGCTACTGAGCAGATGTAAGGACACTTTTAATTAACTATAGACTCAAAAAAAATCTGTCTCAAAGTAAAGTTTGTTGTGACACATTCTCTCCAGAGACCTGGAAATTTATAGCTAAAATTAACTTTAGAACAAAAGGATTTAGAGTCAAAGAGGATGTTCTAAAGGGCCACAGAAATGCCAATATAGTGAGGTTATAGATCTGTAAACAAAAGCTCAAAACTCCAATTTCTATAAATTTCTTTTTGTTTATATTTAAAGAGATTCAAGAAAGAATAAGGCCAGACTTCTTTGTTTTTTTCCACATTACTGACATATAAGCTAGTGACATAATATGAAACTGACATTTTATATGTAGAAGAAATTATGCATAATTAATACATTGTCTGTAGGGGATTTTAAATGCACTTTAATTTAATTTTTAATTTTTTTTGCTAGAAATCCCAAGATAAATTGTATGGAATAATTTTGAAATATTCATTTCAAGATGTTTTAATTCATTTTTCCCACAAAAGCTGTGGACCTTTTTATTTTCAGCCATTTCTAATTCTAACTTTGGACTGGGAAGATAATGTAATGATTATGCCACAGACTTATGCCTGAGGCTCTGAGGTCCCAGGTTCAGTCCCTGGTACTACCATAAGCCAGAGCTGGGCAGTGGTCTCATAAAACATAAATATCTAAATAAATAAATAATAAAGCTTTTATCTTTAATAATTGTATATTAACATCCAGGAAGCCTAGGTTTCTCTTTCAGAGTTACTATACAACATCTTGATTAAATATTTATAAATTTCTTAAAATGTATTTTGCTTCCTTGATCTATTGAATAAGCATGTATTCATTAGTCTTCTTTCACAAAGAGATTCTGAGCAGGAACAATGTCTTTTATCTGTTCTCTCTGTGTCTAGAACACTATGGGCACTTAATAAATGTTTAATGACAATAAGCCGTATGATAAATCACTACTGTCTTACGGATATAATTGGAAAAGGGGCTGCATCCTGAATGGAGACTTAAGCATACTACACCTGTGTCTGCCAACAGCAGAGAGTATAGATTTCAGTATTTTCCCAAATAGAATTTTATGGAAGACCCTAAAAATATAGATAGCAAGTAGAAACATGCAGATTTAAAACTCCTTAAAAAGAAAAATACCAAATCTTCTGAATATCCAGAGCCAACATCTCTAATTCGTATTAAGTATCTGGGAAGCATTTGTTAAGAATGATTATCTTCATGGCCTAACAAACTTCATTTTCACCTGTTACCACATATATCTCAAGAAAATTATCCTGATTCTTAAATTATAGGTTACCAGTTCATGTGAGTCTCTTTTTGCGTCATGATCAAGTCTGGACTGACAATGACGTCCCTACTGAATGACATTTTTTGTTTCTTTGTAAAATGGGAAAATTTGCCATAAAATAAAAATCTTACTAGTATATAGTTTACTATTTAGATTTTCACTTTTCCTTAAACAGTTAACCTCTAATAAGGCTCTCAGATAAAAACTATAGCAATGCTCACCCAATATATAGTAAGGAAGTTTTTTTCCCTATATTGATAGACCTATTATTACCAAGATTTTCACAGCATTTTCTATCTCCTCATGATCTTTTGTTCCAGTTTTCTTGCTTTGATCTGTTGAGTCTTTCTCCTTTGCCATTCTCTCCACTTCTCTCTCCATTATATAAGCACAGGGTATGTGACAGAATTGAGTGACAGTCACAATCTCAGGTGTGCAAAATCACTACCTTTCTTTATTTTACAAAAAAAAAAAAAGTATTACTGGAGACAAAATTTCATGGTATGAATTGCTCATCTCACCTTCCACATAACAACTCTGATAAGTTACTATCTCCATTTTACAGATCAAGAGACCGGACATATAGAAATGTTATCTATGTAAAGTTTCAGAGGCTATAAGTAAAGTCCTAAGAGTCATGGTTTACTTACTGCCAGAGTCTGGCTCTCCAGTCTACTGTGGTTCACCACTGCCTTCCTTTTTTAGAGCAACCATAGAAGTGATAGACCGACAGTGAGCACTATGAATATTATGTCACGGCATTCTTCTATATCCTTTACATGAATTGTTTTTTACTTATTTTCCTATCAAGAGCATGAGACTTGCACTGTTTTACTCCCAGCTTTATAAATGAAGAAAGGGAGACTCTGGATGTTAAGTGAGTGACCCATGATCAGACAGGTAGTGATTAGGATTCAGGATGCAATTTGATATTAGATACCTTTGTTTATTGTTTTTAATACACCAACCATCCTGTTGAGTGCGATTAACTCAAACTACATACCTGAGTTAAAAGTTTGGTAAATTTTGACTTATCTATGTTTACTCAGTGAAACCATTCCAAAATAGTGAACATAACTATCATGCTTAGAGAATCTTCTGATTTGTTTCTTTATTTCAGTGGTTTAGTTTGTATATTTGATAACTTTATATAAATGGAATTATTCAGCATGTCCTCTTAAATTGTTTTTCATTTTGCATGATTACTTTGAGATTCATCTACCACACTGTAGGTATTGGTAGTTGGTTTTCTTTTTGATGCTGTGTAGTATCCATGGTTTATACCTTCATAAATTGATAAGACATTTGAATTGTTTCCAGTTTGGATAAATTGCACATAGTGCCATTGAAAACATCTGTATGTGCTTTCTGTTAGTAATTACAAAGGAGTAGAATGGTTGAATCACTATGAATATTCATTTAACTTGGTAAAGAAACTGTCAAGCTCTTATCCAAATTAGTTATGTTGTTTTATATTCCCACCAACAATCTATGAGAGTTCCTGATACTTCATGAGTTGTTCCACCTTTGAGATGGTCAGTTTCTGCAATTTTAGATATTTAAATAGGCATGCAATGTCATCTCACTGTGTGTAATTAACACTTATCTAATGAGTGATGTCATCTAACAGCTTTAATTTGCTTATATTGCATTCATATGTCTTTCTTAGTGAAGCAGCAATTCAACTATCTTCCTTGTTTTTTCAATTGGCCTTTTGACTGTTGCTATATTTGACGAGAATTTTGGAGGGGGATTTTTGACCTTTTAAAATTTTTTTATATTTATTTATTTATTTTTCCTTTTGTTGCCCTTGTTTTTTATTGTTCTTGTAGTTATTATTGTTGTTATTGGTGCCATCATTTTTGGATAGGACAGAGAGACATGGAGAGAGGAGGGGAAGACAGAGAGGAGGAGAGGAAGAAAGACACCTGCAGACCTGCTTCACCGCCTGTGAAGTGACTCCCCTGCAAGTGAGGAGCTGGGGCTCGAACCAGGATCCTTAAGCTAGTCCTTGCACTTCGTGTCACATGTGCTTAGCCCGCTGAGCTACTGCCTGACTCCCTGAAGAGAATTTTTTTTTATCAGATAAATGTTTTAGAAATATTTCTATTCTGTGATCTCATTTGTCTTCTAATTCTCATAACATTGTCTTTTGAAAAATGGAACTTTAAAAATTTAAATTAATTGCATTTTATCATTTTTATGAAGCATGATTTATGCATTAAAGACTGCATCCAGGAAATATTTTATTAACTCAGTGATACCAATATTTTCTCCTGTGTTTTTTTCTCAAAACTTTATTTTAATTTTATTTTTGCTTCCAGGGCTGTTGCTGGAGATCGGTGCCAACATTATGAATCCACTGCTCCTGACGGCCATTTTTCCCATTTTTTTATTGGATAAGGAAATAAGAAATGGAGGGGGAGGGTAAGGGGAGAGAAAGATAGACACCTACAGACCTGCTTCACTGCTTGTGAATTGATGCCCCTGCAGCTGAGGAGCTGGGGGTTCAAACCTGGATCCTTGAGGGGTTTCTTGAGCTTAATACTATGTGTACTTCACTGGATGTACCACTGCCTGGCCTCTATTCTTAAAACTTTAGGGCTTCATATACTATATTAATGTCCATTGTCTGTTTTGAGTTAAATTTTCTATTACGTAAGTTATGGCTGATATTCATAACCCAGCACCATTTGTTTGTATTTGTTTTAGAGGCAGAAAAATTAAGATGTGGAAAGATAGAAAAGGAGACAGAGAGCACTACTTAAACTTCTGCCCTACAGTTGAGGACCTGGGGTTTGAACCTGGATCCTTGCACACAATAATGTGTATAGTCACGTGTGCCACTGAAATGCCTCTGTACTTAAGTTGGAAATAAATGGTCTATATATGTGTAGTACTATTTTAAAGTGTTCATTTTGTTTTCAAATCTATTTTATATCAAAACCACATTCCATTAATTATATAGCTTTATATTCTTAAAATTAAGTGCTATCAATCCTTTAATATTTTTCAAAGTCTCTTGAGTTATTCTAGACCCTTTACATTTATTTTTTATTTTATTTTATTGAGGGGCTTAATGATTTATAGTGCAGTCACTGATATCTGAGTACAATTTCATCATGCACCAGGACCCCACAGTTCTTTCCCACCCCCTCCCTTTTTTGCCTCGATGAAATACACCATGCCCAGTTCATGTTCTCCATCCATCTCTATTTATCAAGTCCCATTTATAAGTGAAATAATTAGATATTTGTCCTTCTCTTTTTAGCTTATCTTACTTAACATTATGTCCTCTAGTTCCACCCAAGATTACTCAAAAGCCATGACCTCGTCATTTTTAACAGCTGAGTAGTATTCCATTATGTATGTATACCACAGTTTTTTTAGCCACTAACCTGATGTTGGACATCTGGTTTCCTTCCAGGTTTGGGTTATTAAAAATTGTGGTGCTATGAACACAAATATATATAATATTCTAATAGGTATTTTTATTTCCTTTGCATAAATCCCCAAAGAGAAAAATTGCTACCTCATAGGGTAGATCATTTTCTGGTGTTCTGAAAAATCTCCAGACTGTTTTCCACAAAAGTTAGACCAATTTTCTCTCCCACTAGCAGCACAGCAGTGTTCATTTTTTCCCTGCCTCCTTTCCAACATTTGTTATTACTGTCCTTTTTAATGTATGATAGTCTCACAAGTCTAAAGTGACATCTTATTGTTGTCTTTATTTGCATTTCTCTACTGATGGGTGACTTTGAGCACCCTTTCATATGCTTATTGTTACTCTGGATCTCTTCTTTAGTGAAAAACCTGTCCATATCCTCACCCTATTTTATTTTATTTTATTTATTTATATTTACTATCAGAGTTATTATGATAATGCCACCATAACACCACACTAGATGGCCTTTTATTTCTTTAAATTTTTAAAAATATTTTAAAATATATTTATTTATTTATTCCCTTTTGTTGCCCTTGTTTTATTGTTGCAGTTATTATTGTTGTTGTTATTAATGTCATTGTTAGGGCAGAGAGAAATGGAGAGAGTAGGGGAAGACAGAGGGGGAGAGAAAGACAGACACCTGTAGACCTGCTTTACCTCTTGTGAAGTGACTCCCCTGCAGGTGGGGAGCTGGGGGCTGGAACTGGGATCCTTACGCAGGTCCTTGCGCTTTGCACCACCTGAACTTAACCCACTGCGCTAGTGCCCGACTCCTCCTTTTTAAATGTTTTATTAGTGATTTAATAATGATTGACAAGATTGTGTTGTAGGAGGGGTACAATTTCCTCCACCAGAGTTCTGTGTCCTTTCCCCTCATTGGAAGTTTCTCTATTCCTTATTCCTCTGGAAGTATGGACCAAAGATCTTTATGGGGAGCAGAAAGAGGGAGTTCTGGCTTCTGTAACTGCTTCTCTGTTGGACCTGGACATTGACAGGTCAATCCATACGCCCAGCCTATTTCTACCTTTCCCTAGTGGGTTAGGGCTCGAGAGGAGGGGTTCCAGGACACATTCTCACCCAACTTTCTAATGGGATTATTTTATTTTATTTTATATCAGTATTAAGTTTACTGAGTTCTCTATGTATTTTGGTTATTAGTACTTTATCTGATGTGTTTTGTATGAAGATCCTCTCCCACACTATAAGGTATCTTTCTATTAAAATGGAGGTATCCTTTGAGTATGGAAGTTTTTCAGTTTGATGTAGTCTCATTCAATTAGTTTTGTGCCGGGATAGCCTGAGGGTACTTCTTCCCGAGCTAGTGCTCTCTGGCTTGGAGAGAACTCAACTGGAGCCGATCGAGGCTGCTGCATGGGAGAGGGATCAGGAACTCGTGCCGCACTAACTTCCGCAGGAGATACACTCTGGAACTCTCGGAGCCGGAAAGCAATTTCCAAGTGTCTTTAATCAGAAGAGCAGCTGTTTTTATACTCTCCAAGTAGGGTGGAAACAGGATGTGATATAGAGATGGTGGAGAGAAAAGTGACTGGTGAAAATCAGAGTGTGACAAGGAGGGGGCGGAACAGGCGAGAATCCTATCACTGAACCACCAATGCCCTGGAGGGAGTGCTTTATGTAAATTTAAAAGTGATTTATGTAAATAGACCAAAGCTTTGAATGGGTTCAGTAAATCCCTATATAGGCATATGGTTAAGCAGAAGCCAGGGGGAGGTGGCATACTACCCAACATCTCCCCCTTTCTTTTTAACTATTTGCCATAGTATCAGGAGTGCGGGGCACTTTGTGAGGCAGGGAGACTGATAAGAGGCACACCTTTTTTTGGGGGGGTTCTACTGTCCCTCCTTGCTCAACCTCTCCGTGGTGAGAGAGACTAACAGGATTGACACACCCCTCAGGCTCAAGCCCTTCCAAGCTCAACCATATCCTCACAATTCCCCAACATCTTCATCTTACTTAATGGCCATATATAACTGGGTCAATGTCTGTAAAAGGCTTCATCTCTGTCAGGGGAATAGCAGTGTAGGGGTGAACAGAAACCTGTTGGGAAGAAAGCAGAATGATAGTGTGTAAATGTCTTCAAAAATAACTAGCACAAGACAGGGAGGGATAAGTAAGAGTAGCAAGAGACAGAGTGAGCCTGATGGGTGGAGGAGTGGGGGCCTGATAAGCCGAGGGGCTAGAGGGGTGATCTGGCATTGCAAAATCCCGAGTCAGCTGGCGGAAAGTTCTATAAACTGCTACAGTCATTCTTCAAGAAGTCCAGCAGTATAAAAGGAGTGTCCAGCAAGTTCTATAGAAGCATCAGTCCAATGTCAACGGCCAGGAAATAAATGCCACACGTCTATCTTGATGGAGGAGGATGGCCACTGGAACTTTTCTTCTCTGTAGAGAGTGACCTGGAACCGCCAAAACATGGTGGGCGAAACAGAAGCAGGAAGAGCAGACACAGATGGTTGAGAGAAAGGCAGTAGGAAAGTCTTGTCCTTTGGAGTCTGTGAATCAGGTTCTCCAGATCGTGTCAGGTCTCATCATGGGTTTCGGGGGATGGCTGTAATTGTGGGTGATGTCAGAGGTCAGGGGTCCAAGATGGATTTCTGGGGATTCTATATGAGCAGTTGCTTCTTTATGCGAAGGCTTGTCATAGCTGTAGTCAATTAATTATGAAAAAAAAACTTTGTAACAAATTAGAAGTTTACTACAATTGATAACTCAATGATTATAATTGGTTTAGGTATCTTTATAATTTTGTGTAAAGGTCATCTTATGTGACCTCGTGTAGCAGTCTTTATATAGCAAAATTTTCATACCGAATTTAAGTCACATATATTGATTCTTACCTATTTTTACACTGGGTTTTTAAGCAAACTCAGGTTACTAGAGTTAACACATTTTAGTGACAATTTTTTTCGGTACATTTACAATATTGGATTGATGCCAAATTTGTTGTGGATTAATTTCCACAAGATAGCTTACAGGACATTTTTGGGGGCCCTCCAAAAATGTCCTGTATAGAGGATTTGTATTTTAACTTAGGAGATGATGAATTGTCACATTGAATATTTAGAGTTTTACCTTAAACACTCAGTTACTTAAATGAATTGATTTTACCTCTTCTCGTAAAAATGTAGCTTCGAAGTTACAATTTAACTGTTAAGTTAATGTTTACCAAACTTGAAACACGCATATTAAACATATAGTTTATAACAAACAGGAGAAGAAAAACTTGTAAATAAGACATATCATTTCAAATGTGAATTTAGATCTACTGTCATAGTTGAACCATCTTTACTCACACAGTTTAAGACTATAAACATTTCATATTGATATCAAGACTTAAAAAATAAATAAAAAGGGGGAATGAACAATTTTTGAACTGTTTCTGGACGTCTCCAGAAACCATGGCTGCGTCCAGCTGTTTTATATAAAGTCAGTTAACTTTCAGAGTACTCTGAGCACAATGGGTCATACAAAAATTTTGGTCACTCAACTCACTCAATTTTTTTTTTTCACTCACTCACTCACTCACAAAACACAACTGGCCAGTCATAGCATAAGACATTCATTCGGGGGGGGGGGGGGAAGTGTTCTGTGAATCAGATTTTTTTTTTTTTGATTCTGCCATGCTGTATTATGGATCCTGGGGTGCATCCTGTAGCCAGTCCTCTTGCAGCCAGTCCTCTTGCAGTGTTTCTTGTTCTTCAGGGATATCAGCGCCATCATGTGGGTATTGCCGGACATGGCGGGCAGGAACCCAAACAGGCTTGGAGTAATTTTGTGGAAAAATACATGCGAAATCCCTCCCCATAGTCAACAGGGGGTCAGGTCCTTTACAAATTTTATCAAGTGGGTCTTTCCATTTGACTTTAATAGCTGGGAGGGTGGGTGGTGTTTGCCAATGAAGAATTATAGGAGGTTGGTCTGAGTTTTTGTAAATATTAAAGAGATTTAATGTAGTTAAGGCTTTTGCCAGCTGGATATTAGGGGGGTACATTTCCCCTTTTTCTTTATTTAATTGAGCCTTAAGAGTTTGATGGGCCCTCTCAACAATGCCTTGTCCCTGTGGATTATACGGAATGCCTGTAGTATGAGTAATGTTCCAGAGGGAACAAAAATCTTTAAATTGTTTGCTGGTAAAAGCATTCCCATTATCCGTTTTAAGTTGAAGAGGTAATCCCATTACAACAAAACAGGAGAGCATATGGCTTATAAGCTTTTTTGAGTTTTCTCCAGTCTGAGCTGTAGCCCACATAAACTTAGAGAAGGTATCAATTGAGACGAACACATATTTTTGTTTGCCAAAGTTAGGTATGTGGGTAACATCAATTTGCCAAAGAGCGTTGGCTTTTAAACCTCGAGGATTAACCCCCAGAGTCTGAATAGCAGGTGTTTTGATTAGACCTGCACAGGAGGAACATGTAGCAAGAATACGTTTTAACTGTGGCAGAGGAATATCAGGAAATCGAGCTCGAAGACCTTTAAGATTAACATGGGTTAGGGAATGAAAGTCAGCAGGATTAGAGACAGAGGCTAGGAGAATTCCTGTGGAGGCAAGGTGGTCGGCTGCAGCATTCCCTTCAGACAGGGGACCAGGAAGAGGGCTGTGGGAACGTAGGTGCTGAACATACAGTGGATGGGTTCGAGAACAGAGCATAGAGGCAATTTGAATTAAAAGAGGAGAAAGTGGGTTGTCATCAATTCTTACATAAGATCGAGCAAGCCATGGAAGTAAGTTAACAGTATACACACTGTCAGAAAAAAGGTTGAAGGATTCTGGTACAGCTTTTAATGCAAGGAAAACAGCATAAAGTTCTTTGTACTGAGGGGAATTATCAGGAAGTTCAGTAAAGAGAGGTTTGGGGTATTGCTGGTCTGGATAATATATAAGGGCAGCAGCTCCCTTTTTTCCACCATCAGTGAACACTGTAGGAGCAGAGGGGAAGGGATCTCGAGAGAAAAGTTTAGGTACTAGTAGAGGCAACAGAGGTAAAGAAGCTATCAAATTATTAGAGGGAAAATGATTATCTAATTGTCCTGGAAAACCCATTAAACTTATGGCAAAACGAGAATGGTGGCGTATGAGCCATTCTGTATCTGTGAGAGAAAAGGGAAGAATGATTGAATCTGGTTCCCTTCCTAAGACCTGAACCGATCTGTTTCTTCCTTGGCGAACCATAAATGCTAAGGCATCAATCTCAGTAAGGAGTCTTGGAGCTCCGCCTACTGGTGTATGAATCCATTCGAGAACGCCATGTTTCTGCCATAATGCCCCCACTACTGTGGGGGTGGAGTTAAAGATTAGAAGATTTACTGGAGAGGAGGGGGAGAACCGAACGAGGTGCATGTCCTGGAGATCCTGGTTAACTTTTCCCAGTGCCAAGGAGGCTTCGGGGGTTAACATACGCTTTGAGGAGGGCTGTTTGTTTCCTTTTAACAGATCGAATAGTGGTTGCAGGGAGCTCGTAGGCAGATAAAGATACTGCGTAAGCCAATTCAAATTTCCAAGAAAACTTTGTAAAGAAGCAAGAGTGAGATTAGAAGGAAAAGTAACACAAGGTTTTAAAGGACGAGTCTGCGTTAGGGAAATCTCTGAGCCTAAGAAAGATATTGGAGGGATTAGCTGTATCTTCTCAGGAGCTACATTAAGTCCACATCTCTTTAAGGCAGGGATTAGAAAATCACGTAGGGCGGAGAGATCTGTATCTAATTCTCCCCATATTAACACATCATCCATATAATGAAAAACCTTAAGGCCCTTATGAATATATGGAAAAAGGGCAGATTTAACAAATAGTAGGACTATTAGCCATGCCCTGGGGCAGTACCACCCATTCAAATCTATCTGCAGAGCTGGCATTATTAATAGAAGGGACAGAGAAAGCAAAACGTTTACAATCTTGTGGGTGTAAGGGAATAGAGAAAAAACAATCCTGTATATCAATAGCTATGATTGGAATTCCTGTGGGAATTGCGGAAGCAAGAGGCAAACCCCTTTGGGGGGAGCCCCAAACCTGCATGGTTTTATTAACTGCACGAAGATCTTGGAGGAGGCGCCATTTTCCTGAGCGCTTTTTAATCACAAAGACTGGAGTATTCCATGGGCTCTGAGAATTCCGAATGTGTCCCAAAGATAACTGCTCTTGGACGAGTTCTTTTAAAATTTCTAGCTTCTCCCTAGGCAAAGGCCACTGTTCCACCCAGACAGGCTCATTGGAAAGCCAATCTAAGCAGGGAGTTCTGTTACGAACAGTGGCAGTTAGTATTGGGGGTGCTGGTTGGGTCTAGCAATCTCACAGGAGTGAGTGTGGTGTCCTGCAGAGGTGTCTGAGGATATCACTACATCTAAAGATTCCAGCAAGTCTCTTCCCAATAAATTGGTGCTTATATCAGCTATTAAAGGTTGAAAGCGTCCGGTAGTCCCTTCTGGATCTTCCCACACAAGGGAATCTCGTGTGCGGAATGCCTGAGTCAATCCTCCAACACCATGTAAGCGTGGTCCTGGGAGGAGTTCCCAACTCTGGGGAACCTCTGCTTGTCTTAATATTGTCTTATCTGCTCCCGTGTCAATCAAACACTTAAAAGGAATATTACCAATCTTTACTCTCATAGTTGGGTGACCCCTTTCTAAAACAGGGGTGGTCCATAAAATCTCAGGCTCCGAATTTGAGCTGTTCTCTTGCTCCAGCCGGTTATTTCTATGCTGGAAGTTCCCACATACCGCGGGTTCCTCCTTCTGCTCACCCTCTGTTATTGTTACTTGGCGTGGTGGGTGTAGCGATGGATTGGGTCCCAAGCTGGGCTTCTGTTTGTGGAAGAAGGGCACAGCACCAAGCGGGCGACCTGCTTCCTTCCCTCTTGGGGGCAGGGCTAAGGGAAGCCCCATACCTAGTTTAAATCCCTGTTTACATTTGGCAGAGGCGTGCCATTCCTATGGAACCTTGACCAACAATCTCTCCTCCAGTGAAATCCTTTCTGGCATCTGGGACAAGGCATTCGTGGTCTCTGATTCCCTGTCTGGAGGCGGGGTTGCCCTGACTGGAGGTGGGGTCCCCCTGACTGGAGGCGAGGTCGCGGTCTATTTTCTGGACATTGGTTACGCCAATGCCCTTGGCGACAGCACTGAAAGCAAGCCCCTTTTTGCTTATGTAAGGTAGCTGCATAGGCCTGGAACATAGGTCCTTGAAAAGAGCTTGATCTGAGATCCTGTGTAGCTAGAATCCAAGTATCTGGGTGTTCGTTTTTAAGAGTGATACAGGCCTGTCGAAAATGCGGAAGTATTCCATCCCAGACTATGGATCACAGGAGGAGAAAACGAGTGTCAGGATTATAAATCTTCCTTTCCAAACTCGACTGGACCCTGGCAATGAATTTAGTGAGGGATTCATCAGGTTCTTGTTGCAGGGAGAGAATGGGGGCTGAGGCTGCTCCCATGGGTGGTGTTAATCGCTCCCATGCTTTTAATGCACACAGGCGTACTTGATCAAAATACCCCAGTGGAAACTTGGCTTCCACCTGTTGAATCCCTGTTTCTCATTGGCCTGTTCCAAACAATGCATCAAAATTCCCCTCTGGCTGATTTTGAATATTTTTCCGCGATTGTTGTAAACATTCGTCGTGAAAGAATGCCTCCCGTTGCAGGAAGAGAGGGCCTGGGAGCGTAGCACGAGTCACATCCCTCCAATCTTGGGGGGTATTAAGGTTCTGAAGCAGGCCTTGTAAAATGGACCTGGTCCATGGGGCATGAAAACCGTCATCCTTGATAGCCTGGCGTAGTTCCTTCAGGTCTGTGGCGGAATATGGATACCAGGCCTGAGGTTTTTGTCTATTGGGGGCAACATTGACCGGAAATGTGTGGACTTGCTCTGATAAGTGTGTAGCGGTAGGAGGAGTCACCGAAGTGGAAGCTTCTGGACAAGTGGCCGAAGAAGTGGTTTTGGAGGCTACAGGAGAATTCGGACATGTGTCTGTCAAAACAGGGGTGGGCGAAGAAGCAGCCATGGAGGCAGCAGGAGGTTCTGGACACATGTCTGCCAAAATGGGGGTGGCCGAAGAAGTGACTGTGGAGTCCAAAGGAGAATTCGGACACATGTCTGCCAAAATAGGGGCCTCAGGGCAAGATGCCAAAATAGGGGCCTCAGGGCAAGATGCAGAGGAATTAGGGTGGGTCAAGATCACGACAGGCCTTTGCTTCTTGTTTTTAAGGTGCTGGTTAAGTTCTATGATCACTTCCTTTATCTCTTGGACCTCAGCCTCTAGGTCCTTAGGCCTTTTGAGAGGTTGCCCTATATATCCTTTAAAAGCTGCTGTGATGATCAACAGGATATAAGGTGAAGCCCCAAGAAAAATGTCCCAGATATATAAAAATTGTATACTGGAAAAATAATGCAGAATTTGGAAAAGATTTTCCATGGTGGAGAGATCTCAGGAAAACAATAAGAAAGAAAAAAATCACAGTGCCTTAACACAATATTGCAGATACCCAAAAGGTGTGTACTTATCTAAGATGTCTTCTTGTAAATCTGCTGCTTACGTGTCCCTGTTCCAGCCCCAGATGCCGGGATAGCCTGAGGGTACTTCTTCCCGAGCTAGTGCTCTCTGGCTTGGAGAGAACTCAACTGGAGCCGATCGAGGCTGCTTCATGGGAGAGGGATCAGGAACTCGTGCCGCACTAACTTCCGCAGGAGATACACTCTGGAACTCTCGGAGCCGGAAAGCAATTTCCAAGTGTCTTTAATCAGAAGAGCAGCTGTTTTTATACTCTCCAAGTAGGGTGGAAACAGGATGTGATATAGAGATGGTGGAGAGAAAAGTGACTGGTGAAAATCAGAGTATGACAAGGAGGGGGTGGAACAGGCGAGAATCCTATCACTGAACCACCAATGCCCTGGAGGGAGTGCTTTATGTAAATGTAAAAGTGATTTATGTAAATAGACCAAAGCTTTGAATGGGTTCAGTAAATCCCTATATAGGCATATGGTTAAGCAGAAGCCAGGGGGAGGTGGCATACTACCCAACAGTTTTGTTTTAGTTTCTTTTGCCATATGATTTTAGTCTTTGAAGACATTTTTTAAGCATAGAGCATGAGTTGTCCTGCCTATGTTTTCCTCTATGTATTTAATAGTTTCTGTTATCATGCCCATGCCTTTGATTCAATTACAGTTGACTTTTGTGCATGGCAACATGTGATGGTTTAATTTCATTAATTTGTATATTCCAGTCTAATTTTCCCAACACCATTTCTTGAAGAGACTCCTCCATTTAATGGTTTGAACCTCCGAATCAAAATTTAGTTGTTTAAAGATGTGGGGGCTTATTTCTGGGCGTTCAGTTCTGTTCCATTGATCTGTGTGCCTATTTTGGTTCCAGTACCAGGGAGTTTGATTGCTATAGCTTTGTAGTAGTTTCAAGTCAGCAAGTGTGATGATTCCCATCTTGCTCTTTTTCCTCAAGATTGTTTTGGCAATCCTAGGGACTTTTTGGTTCCAGATATATATATATATATATATATATATATATATATATATATATAATTTTTTTACTTTTCTTCTATTCCTTTGAAGGAATTTGGTGGTATCTTGATTGGAACGGTATTAAATCTCTATATTGCTCTGCAGAGGATAGTCATTTTGAAGATAATTCTCCCTATCCAAGAGCATGAGATATCTTTCAATTTCTCTGTGTCTTTTTCTATTTCATTGAAGAATGACATATAGCTTTTCTTGTACACATCCTTCATTTCCTTTGTTAACTTTATTCCTAAGTGTTTTATTGGTTTTTTTTTTTTGCTGCAGTAGTAAAGGGGATTTATTTCATGATATTTTCTTCTTCTTCCAGTTTAATGTTTGCATAAAGGATTGCTACTGACTTTTATGTGTTGATTTTGTAGCCACTTTTCTATATTGATCAGTGATTTCCAGAAGTTTTATACTGTATTTTTTGGAATTTTCTATATACATATATACAGTCATATCATCTGCAGATAATGACAGCATAACTTTTTCCTTTCCAACCTGTGTGATGTTGACTGTAGGTTTACTATAGATAGAATTTACTAGTTTGAGGAATTTTCCAGCCATCCTCATTATTTTTAGTGTCTTGACAATGAAAGGGTGTTGAATCTTGTTGAATACTTTCACTTCTTCTGCTGAAATAATCACATGGTTTTCCTTTTGTTGCACTGATAGATAACATTTATTGATTTATGTATATTGAACCAGCCTTGCATCCATCGGATAAAGCCCACTTGGATGTAGAGAACAGTCTTCTTAATATACTGTTGTATCCAGTTGGCTAGGATTTTGTTGAATATCTTAGCATCTATGTTCATCAGAGATACTGATCTGTAGTTTTCTTTTTTAGTTATATCACAGTCTGTTTTTTGGTATAAAGGCAATGTCAGTTTCATAGAAGGTTACTAAATATTCTTGAGACTTTGATACTTTGGCAGAGTTTGAGAAGTTTAAGTACTAGCTCCTCCTTGAATGTTTTGTAGAATTTACTTGTGAAACCATCTGAGCCTGGGCTTTTGTTCTTAGAGTGGTTTTTGATTATTGTTTTGATTTCTTTGGCTTTAATTGGCCCACTTATGTTTTGCAGCTTTTCCTGGTATAGATTTGAAAGTGTCTGTCCTTTTAAGAATGTGTCCATTTCCTGTGGTTTCTTCATTCTGGTGGCAAAGAGTTGTTTATAGAAGCTTCATATGATACTTTGGATTTTTGTGTTGTCTGTTGTGATTTCTCCCCTTTTGTTTACAGTATGATTTATTTGGGTCTTTTTTTTTCTTTTTTTCTTTTAGTGAGTCTGGTCATTGGTTTATTGATTTTATTTCCTTTTGAAAAGAATCATATCCTAGCTTCATTAATCTTTTGTATGCTTTTTTTTTAAATTTTCAATGTTGTTTTCTGAGTTTGGTTATTTCACTCTTTCTGCTTGCCTTACTTTTCCTTTGTTCTTGTCTTTCTAGATCCTATAGGTGTGAAGTCATGCTATTTGGGATTTTTCTTGTTTCTTAATATATGCTTGTATGGCAGTAATAGCAGACCTCAGGCATGGCACATGATGATACAGGGTCCCAGGTTGAAGTCACTGTGCAGGCTGACACAGAATGTTGTTCAGTTCAGTTGCGCTGCCACTGCTGAGCCTCTGGTTGTATCTTTGTGAGGGTTTGGGTTCCCCTTACATGGGTCTTGACACAAGAGTGTGGCTCTGCTGCTGCTCTTGGAAGCTAGCAGCCTTCAGACAGGGTGTACAGCTATAGTGAGTGCTATAGATTGAGGTTGGGCTGGGTTCTACCACCATGGTAGGTTCATGGAGGTTTGAGACCTGTGCCGTTGTTTATGGTTGAAGTCTGGTGAGGCTCTGCTGGTTCCCTTGAGAGCTAGCAGCCTTCAGACAAGGCCTGAGGGGCTCTGTTCTGGATTGACCATACACGCTGGTCCAGAATGTCACTTTGTTGGGATCTACCAATGATTGGTAAACCTCTGGCAGTTATTGGTTAGGGTTTGGGTTGGGCAGAGTTTGTTATCAAGAGGTGAAAATTCCCACCACTAGGAGGCTTGTATGGACAAATGGTGGTGCTGGAGGCTGGCAGCTAGGCAATCCAGGTAAAGTTCTCCACTATGTGTAAACACCAGGGTAGGTCTGCTGGAGGCATTGGAGTTCCAGGCATGGAGGGAAGGTGACCCAAATGATTTAAGGGATCTTGGTTACACTAAAGATACCCACTGTAACTTTGGCTGCTTTATTTTTGGTTAGGGTCCTCAGGGCTGCTTGTGCTATTACCTTGCTCCAAAGGCACTAAGTTCTCTGAGTGAGGGATCCATACCTTTACACTGTCATTTTCTCCTCTCCTATGCTCCTTGTATTTCTCCTCCTCTGCCTTTGTACTTTCTGTATTCCAAGGAATTTTTTCCATTATTGTTCCTGTAGCTCTTGTAATTGCTGCCACCATTGCTTCTGTTTCCAGGAAAGTTATCAAGGAGCTGTTAGAGGGACAGCATTTTGAATTTTCCTACCCTTTACATTTCTGTGTGAATTTGAGAAAGAGATTGTACCCCTAAATAAAAACCCGTAGAGTTGGGGTCCTGGGGCATATAGTAATTAGATTCCACTAGATCCTTTGATACTTTGGAGGAATATTGGTATCTTAAGAATATTGAGTCTTTTGAAACTTGAGCAAGGAGATGAATTTTTAGCATGAAAACAATTACTTGTTTCTGGGAGAAACCTCACTAGTCATGATGTATTATCCTCTGTACATACTGTTGAATTTGATTTGCTAATTTTTTGTTTAGAATTTTTTTATCTATGTTTATGAGGACTATCAGCCTGTATTGGTATTGTCTCTTAATTTCTTTATGTTAGTATCAGTGTATTATTATCTTCAAAGGAGTTAGGAAATACCCCTTTCTCTTGGATTTTTTTGGAAAGATTTTGTTTAGTATTTGTATTTCTTTCTTTAGTGTTTTCTAGGATTCATCAGTGTATCTATTTGGACATGAAATGTTTTACATGTACTATGATATTTTGGATGGAGGAGATGGGTAAATTGAGACAATGAGGAGATAAGAAAATTGTTCAATAACATAGAACTATTTATAAAGGTAAAAGCTGGTATTCCACCCAGGAGTCAAAGATCCCATCCACTCTGCTGTATTAGCTTAAAGTTTTGCCCAGAGGCAAAAAATGGCCCCCTCAGACCTTCCCTTGGCAGCACACTGGTTCTTGTTACTTGCTTACATGTTTCTCCATGTTTGTGCCAGTTTCTTTTTTGAAAATGCCTGTACCATATAGGTTTCTGTTCACCCCACACCCCTGATACTGTGGTCTTTTAGTTAAAAACAGAAGGGGGAATTGTTGGTATGCTCCCTTCCCCCCGACCTCTGAGAAGAATTGGTTTGCCCCTTGCTAGTTTCATGCCCCGCTTTCTCCCCGCCCCCTATGCTAAGGACAGGCAGAGTCCCAGCAGCACCAGCAGCAGTGGAGAGAGGATGATGGAGAAAAGCACATGGTGTGGTGATTTGCCCGTTCATAAATATAGATATACAGCTTCTCAACCCAGCCGTGTGTCCCCGAGTCTCTGTTTCCCGCCCGTGAAGCCAGCTCGGTTAAAACAACAGCTTTCTTCAATCTAAATTCTTCCAACAATGAAATTTGTATCAGTTTTTAATTCCAATTTTTACTTATGCTTCTGACATACTCCTTACTCTGATTTTCAGTTGGTAATCCATGGGGCTTTCTAAGATTATCACTAATGTATTACCTAGATTGAACACAGTTATTGTTCCATACCCACCATTAGAGGTGAGAGCCAATTCCTCATACTCATTCTTCCACTCATTTTTATGTTCATAGAGAGGACAGGAATATTATCAAAGAGCTATTTGAACAATAATTCCTCTTAAATTTTCATAGGCTCTATACAAATTACTCATTACTTTTGCAACAGAGCCTTATTTAGAATAATATGAAAAGGCAGGGAAGTAATGCAGTATTAGAGAGCAGAACTCCACGCACGAGTGCTTGAGCTCAAGCACCGCATAAGCCAAAATAATGCTCTGATTCTTTCTCATGAACCCAAATCAATCATCAAGTCAATTAAATAGAACAGTATGAGCCGGAAAGGCCAAGGAAATGCATCTGCATCAGGAGGAAATTGAATTGCTCGAGTCTGAATCATGTGGTGCAGGGTTCCTCTGGCCCTCCTGACACTTTTTTAAGAGCCTAATTAGGATCTTTGACCTAATTATAGATACCTACTTCTATAAAACAAGACTTACATTTTTTAATATTTTAAATATTTATTTATTTTTTTGTTTCCCTTGTTTTTTATTGTTGTAGTTATTATTGATGTCATTGTTGTTGGATAGGACAGAGAGAAATGGAGAGAGGAGGGGAAGACAGAGAGGGGGAGAGAAAGATAGACACCTGCAGACCTACTTCACCGCTTGTGAAGTGACTCCCCTGCAGGTGGAGCCAGGGGCTCAAACCCGGATCCTTACACCACTTGTGCTTTGCACCACTTGTGCTTAACCACTGTGCTACCAACTCCCAAGACTTACATTTAATACCACTTTGGAAAAGGCTTGTTGAATGTTGAAGTCTAACCTTCAAAGTGAGTGATGATGGGAGTCAGGCGGTAGCGCAGCAGGTTAAGCACAGGTGGCTCAAAACGCAAGGACTGGCATAAGGATCCTGGTTGGAGCCCCTGGCTCCCCACCTTCAGGGGGGTTGCTTCACAAGCAGTGAGGCAGGTCTGCAGGTGTCTATCTTTCTCTCCCCCTTTCTGTCTTCCCCTTCTGTCTCCATTTCTCTCTGTCCTATCCAACAGTGATGACATCAATAACAACAATAATAACTACAGCAATAAAAAACAACAAGGGCAATGAAAGGGAATAAATAAATATTTTTTTAAAAAAAGTGAGTGATGACTTTTAGTGCCTCACATACAATCTTGAACAGCTCCAGTCTGTCAAAAGATGAAGTTGTGATCATGGAAGGAGTGAAGTTCCATCACCACCAAGCAAAACTTACACCACACTCCAGAGGCCAAGTGTCCCAATCCTGGCTCCAGAGAGACAAAGATGCCTCCTTTCCCCTGCTGAACCTGCCTTATTTCCTTTCCTTATTGAATAAAATATTCTATACATTCAAGTACACTTTCTACTCTTGCTAAGAGAAGGTGACCAGACCATTTAAGTTATGTGAAAAACAATGGAGTTATTCAATAGAAAGTTTCTTTAAGTTTGTATAGACCTTCATATAACATTACCTCTGGGATACCAGATCAGTCCAGCCTGTATGTGGCAAACTCAGTCTGATTCATCTTCATAGTATTATCTCAAAAAGAAACAGCATAAGAGATAAAATTACCACATTTTTCCTTGTGTCACACTTTAGTGAATTTCCTGTAAGTAAATGTTTTGGCAAAGGTACACTACACACACACACACACACACACACACACACACACACACACATACACACACACACAAACACACACACACCCCTACATGAACTCACACTCACATGGATGGGGAAGTAAACTTTTGGCAATTAGAGCAACATAAACTGTGATCTACTGAGTAGTCTCCTCTAAGCCTTTTATTTGCAAATAAGAGACCAAATTTGCACCACTACCTAGCAAATTTCCGTTATCTTAAATTGAAGCCTCTGCATCTGGATTATTTCACATGATCAGGCCTTTCCCAAGAAGAGTAGTTAAGTATTTGTTTTTATATTACATGAATTTTATTTTATAATGCGTGAAACCTCACTAAAGCATGTTTTCCAAAAACAAAGGAAAACTTTTGCCACACATGTACAGCTCACTGC
Source organism: Erinaceus europaeus (assembly GCF_950295315.1). Classification (NCBI taxonomy): domain Eukaryota; kingdom Metazoa; phylum Chordata; class Mammalia; order Eulipotyphla; family Erinaceidae; genus Erinaceus; species Erinaceus europaeus. Next base: position 89,296,162 of record NC_080172.1, read on the forward strand.
AGATGTTCCTGGCAAAACTGCCAAGTAACCACTTTCTAGCCTTGTGAATAGGAAGGTACATACTCTATTAAATCTCCTCATTTAATATAATTGCTTATTTAAAAAATAAATAAATAAGTGGTGTTTATTTGGATGCTTGTAACTTGGAAACTGGAGCTCCGATAAATTAAACATGTTTAAACTCTCATCAATTCTTATAGTGGTGGCCAAAAACCACAGTTCCTCCCTGGGAGAAATATTGTTCAGGCTGTGGCATTATTTATATAGAATGTCCCCTTTTCATCTTAGCCCACTCATTATGACCTTTAAGTTAACCTCTGATGAGGTGAAAAATTGAGGGAAGAAAGCTAGGGAAGAGAAACCCAGAGGCACTTTCAGGTGGTCAAATTAAGGGAAAGATCCCTTTCTAATGAACCCACATGCTAGACATGATCAGAGCCCACTGACCGGGGAAATCACCATGTTAAATTATCTAATCCAACAACGAAGATGGATACACATTAATCCTGGTTAAAAGTAGAGAAGAAAGGGGCCTGGCAGTAGTGCAGTGGGTTAAGCACACATGGTGTGAGGCACAGGAACTGCCATAAGAATCCTGGTTTGAGCCCCCAGCTCCCCACCTTGCAAGAGGGGGTCGCTTCATGGGCGGTGAAGCAGGTCTGCAGGTATCTTATCTTTCTCTCCATCACCCACCCCACCCCACTCCCGTCTTCCTCTCCTCTTTCGATTTCTCCTATCCAACAACAGCAACAGCAATAGCAACAATAACAACAACAGCAAAGGCAACAAAATGGGAAAAAAATGTTCTCCAGGAGCAGTGGAGTGCAGGCACCGAACCCCAGCAATAACCCTGGAGGTAAAAAAAAAAAAAAAAAGGAAAAGAATTTGGCACATGGGGCAGGGAGACACCTTGGAATAAAGAATCACAGCCCCAGGGAACCTTGGAATTAGTATTATTTCTGAGTGTAGAATATTGGACAAAGAGAAAAGCCTTGGGTACAAGTTCATAGATCAGGACAGAAGAAATCGGCTGGCCCAGCAGTGTCTTGACAGCTTTAAGTCCCTAGAGCCACCCACAGAAGCACCTATCCCTCCTAGCTCTGTCTGGAAGCCAATCTGTTTATTTCCCAGCAGGGTCCTGACACTGATCAGTGGTGACCGCTCAGTCCAACATGGGCATCTCCATTGAGCAAAGGGCACTCTGTTGGGCAGATCCGCTGTCAGCCTTCTAGCGTACTCTTTGTCATAAAGCTCTTATGTTTACCAGTGCATTAAATATAACCCAGCAATAGAAAAATCCTCATTTTCATGCTTGAAACATATTATCTAATGGCATATCTATTTGACTTTTACTACATGCCTTTCATTCCTCTAAGTGAGGTAATTGACCTTTACTTTGCTACCCTGTGGATTAAAAGGCTACACCACATTCTGCATTTGATATTTCAGGTCCTGCAGGAGAGACTATTTTGATTTGCTTTTGTTGCAGCAGTGTTTTTTTTTGTTGTTGTTGTTGTTGTCTGTTTGTTTGTTTTTAGAGGACCTTCAAATAAAGGGAAACCTCAAGACCCAAGACAGCATTGCGTCTGTTATCGTCACTGTTCTGTGGCTTTTACTACAGAAAAGCACAAGGCACTTCACTTTTATAGCCATATCTATCGCATTTAAAATCCATGGGCCTATCCAGCTTCCAGAAACTTCTACTTGCTGTTTCATGTGTGGTTCACTGATAGACTCTCACCTGCCAGAAACTTCTACTTTAGTTTTAGATGGCATACCACTACTCCCTGCTTCCAATTGTGTTGTTTGGGTATTACTCACAGTTTTCAGAGTTAGTTTAAGCTTCTAAAATGTCTAAAATCATGTCCAGACTGCATAATATGTATGAGGAAAAAATATCAATATGTTATTGGCAAGATCTTGAACTCTTGTTTTACCCAGAAACCTCTCTAATTTGACACTATTGTTATATGGAACCTTACAAGTCAGGAATTGGACAATTGACTTTCTCTGGTGCCTTGTTAACTTTCCTTCACACTACCCAACTGATGAAAGGAATAATGAAGATAGGACTGGAAAATAAGTAACTTTTTAGTGCATTACTTTGTCACTTGTGCCACCCAAGTTGAGCCTGGCCTCCAATATATTGATTGAAAGAAGCTTCATTGCCATTGTTTCTTTCCTCCATCTATGTCTCCATCTGAAAAAAAAAATAATGAAGAACATTATGGTGATAGGTTGATAATAATGAAAATAAACTTCTTAGTACAGACACTATACATGCTTTGAAAATAACGGTTTGTTGTTTACACAAACCAGTCAGTTAAACACTATTGATATCCAACTTTACAGGTAAGGAAACTAAGCCACATCAAAGTTAAGTAACTTAGGGGAAAAAGAGCTATTATGGAGAGATGACAAGTTATACTTATGTGTAATCAATCATATTATAAACCATTAACCCCCAATAAAGTAGGACAAAAAAGTGCCCAAGGTCACAGTTCAAGCAAGTGACAAAACTAAAATTCAAATTGAGGCATTTTGAACTTGAGTGGCAAAAGACTGAGATATGAGCTTGAATCTTATGCACTAGAACAGATTGTGTATAAAATGAGGATTATTTCACTAACTACCATCACCTTTCATGGAAGTTTCTTAGACTTGGTCATTTATGTGCTATGAGGGACTCAGGAACCCCAGGATAAATCACTCAGTCAGTGAAATCTTGTTAATGTAAAGAACAAAGCTTGCTTCCATGTGCTGCCTGAAGGATCCAGAGACATGGAGAAAGAGTGTGTGAAGAGTTTCTGCCTCCTATCAAGGTCGATAACTGATGGCTGAGGTCTTTGACCTGACATTCTCTATACAATCTAACAGGGAACCTCTCTGTGGCTCATTTTTTCAGTTAGCAATAATTCTTTGCTGGTTCTTGTCATAGGGGCTATATGGTAATGCACCTGGTTGAATGCACATGTTACACATGGTGAAGCAAGGCAGCAGGTTTCTTTCTCTTTACCTCTTTCTCTCTATCTCTATCTCCCTATTCCTCCCAATTTCTGCCTGTCTCTATCTAATAAATAAATAAAGATTAAAATTTAAAAATAGATGTGAACATTAAAATCATAAATGCATCTTCTCAGACTATGATGATACAATGCTAGAAGTCGACAACAGAAAGAAAAGAAATGGTCCCAAAGTCTGGATACTAAACAACATGGTTCTGAATAACACATGAGTTATTGAAGAAATAAAATAATTAAGAATTTCCGTGATACCAATGAATATGAAGAAATCAGTTATCAGACCCTATAGGGAAGTTCATATCAGTACAAGTCCACACTATTAAAGAGGAGAAAACACTGATAAATCATCTAATAAGCCAACTGATCCAACTAGAAAAGGAGCAACAGCAAGATCCCAAAGTCAGCAGGAGACAAGAAATAGTTAAAAATGAAAGCAGAGGGAGTCGGGCGGTAGCTCAGAGGGTTAAGCACACATGGCGCTAAGTGCAAGGATCCGGTTGAAGGATCCTAGTTCGAGCCCCCAGCTCCTCACCTGCAGGGGAGTCACTTCACAGGTGGTGAAGCAGGTCTGCTGGTGTCTGTCTTTCTGTCTCCCTCTCTGTCTTCCCCTCCTCTCTCCATTTCTCTTAGTCCTATCCAACAACAACAATATCTACAACAACAATGAAAAACAGTAAGGGCAACAAAAGGGAAAATAAATAAATTAATTAATTTTAAAAAATGAAAGCAGAAATCAATGAAATAGAAAATAAGAAGGCCATCAGGAATATTAATGAGCTGGCTCACTGAAAGGATACATAAAATAAGTAAACCACTAGCCACACTAATTAAGAACAAAAGAGACGGGCCAAGTGGTGGTGCACCTGGTTAAGCACACACACATTACAGTGCACAAGGACCCAGGTTCAAGCCCCTGGTCCCCACCTACAGGAAGAAAGCCTCATGGGTAGTGAAGCAGGACTGCATGTGTTTCTTTCCTTCTCTATCTACCTCTCCCCTTCTCAATTTCTCTCTGTCTCTCTGCAATAATAGATAAAGATAAAAATTCAAAAAGAATATTAAAGAACAAAAGAAAGCTATGGGTCAATCACTCAGAAATGATAGAGAAGCTATTATAACAGGTGGCAGAGATACAAAGGATCATGCAAGAGTATCATGGACATCTATATGGAAATAAATTTGACAACTTTAAAGGAATGGAAACATTCTTAGAGTCATACCAACTGCCTACCTTGATACAAGAGAAAGTACGTAAACTTAGCAGGCCTATCACTAGTAAGTAAATTGAAACAGTAATCAAAAGCCTCCTGAAGAACAAAAGCCTGGGTACATTAGCTGTACTAATGAATTCTATAAATGTTTATAGAATATTCAAAGAAGAGCTAACACCTACCTGGCTCTGTGGCACAATGGATAGCACATTGGACTTCTAGAAGAACTAACACCCATCCTCTTCAAACTCTTCCGCAAATGCTCCAATTCACTCATCATTAGAGAAATGCAAAATAAAGCCACATTTTTTTTCAAGTCAAATTATCAAATTTCGATTGTTGACCGATATATGTATGTGTTTAATGTATCCAGTCTAACCCAACTAGTACAGTGGTGGTGGAATTGTAGAAAGTCACTGGTACATTGGCTGAGTCAGGATCGTTTTACTTGCAGGTGATAGGAAAATAATTATGTTTTTCTCTGAAAAAGCATGCTACATCAAAATAGAGTCCATTTGACTCACATAACCAGGGATCCAGAACACAGCTAAAATCAGACAAACTAAGTGCATGGGCTATAGTCATCAGTACATTATTCATGTCTCTTAGTTTTGCTAAGAAGGAGGAGGAGGAGGAAGAAGAGGAAGAAGAAGAAGGAGGAGGAGGAGAAAAGAAGAAGGAGAAAAGAAGGAGAAGGAGGAGGAGAAGGAGGAGAAGGAGAAGAAAAAGAAGAAGAAGGGTTAGAGGAGAAGGAGAAGGAGGAGGAGAAGAAAAAGAAGGAGGAGGAGGAGGAGGAGAAGAAGAAGGAAGAAGGAAGAAGGGGAAAGGGAAGAAGGAGGAGGAGGAAGAGGAGGAGGAGGAGGAGGAGAAGGAGAAGGAGAAGGAGAATTAGAAGGAGAAGGAGAAGGAGAAGGAGAAGAAGAAGAAGAAGAAGAAGAAGAAGAAGAAGAAGAAGAAGAAGAAGAAGAAGAAGAACGAGAAGGAGAAGGAGAAGGAGAAGAAGAAGAAGAGGAGGAAGAAGAGATTTGGTGCAAGTACAAACTTCAACTCCATACCCATACAATGGCAGTGTTGACAGATATGGAATCAATAAGATAGCCAGTGTAATTTTTTTTTTTTTAAACACAGACTACACTCTCCACATTTCAAAGAAACTAGCTCAGGAAGCCTATGTAGGTATTGGGCAGTGGTATTTTGTTGGTCTGCTTCTGAATTCTGCTTCTAAGACCCCTTCTGTTGCATTGCTTGTGGTATATTTACATAATCATTGTTTTGTTCGCATTGGTTTAATCCCCACTGGCTCTCGTATTTTTTCCTTCTCCCCACCCCCTATCCTACATGCTTCCTCTTCCTGACACTTTTGCCTCAGAAGATATATAGGACAGGATTGTGATTAGAGATAGATTGAACTGCATTCCAGCTCAATAAAGATTGAACTGCGTTCCCAGCTCAGCCATGAGTCCCTGGTCGTGTCTCGCCCCGAGAAGCTAGCCTGGCAACTGGCGCCCCGAACTGGGACGGCAGTATTTGGTTGAGCCCACGCATTACCATGTGCTGCAAGGACCCTGGTTCAAACCCCTGATCCCCACCAGCAGGGAAGCTCCAGGTGCAGTGCAACAGTGCTGCGGGTATCTCTTTTTCTCTCTTCCTATTTCCCTTTCCCTTCTCAATTGTTCTCTGTCATATCTTATTTAAAGAAAAAAAGAGGGGGAACTGGCGGTGATGCACCCAGTTAAGCGCACATAGTACTAAGCACAAGTACTTGAGCAAATATCCAGTTTTGATCCTCTGACTACTCACCTTCATGGAGGATGCTTCATGGGGGATGAAGCAGGGTTGTAGGTGTCTGTCTTTCTCTTTCCCTCCTCTCTCAATTTTTCTCTGTCTTATCCAATAAAATGAGGGTAAAAATGGCCTCCAGGAGCAGTGGAATTTGTACTGCTGGCACTGAGCTTGTGCCACAGATAACCCTGGAGGGGAAAGAAAAGTAAAATTGGCCACCATGAAAAAATGGTTTGGTAATACAGGCACTGAGTCCCAGCAACAACCCTTGTGGCAATGAGATAAAGAAAGGAATGAAGATGGAAGGAAGGGAGAAAGGAATGAAAGAAGAAGGAAGGAAGGAAGGAAGGGAGGGAGGGAGGAAAGAAGGGAGGAAAGAAGGAAGGAAGAGAAAAAGTAAGAAAGAAATAAAGAAAAAGAAGAAAACACTCCAGTGTAACCTACCCAAAGTGTGTGAGCAGGGTGTGGCAAATAGTTCACTTGGTTCAAGTCCATCCATACAATATTGGAAGAAGGTTCAGTGCTGTGGTCTCTATCTCTCTCTCTCACACACACACACTCTCTCTCTCTCTCTCTCTCTCTCTCCTCCCTCACTGCCTCCTAAGATATAAAAAAAAAAGAGAGAGAGAATCAGCTAGTTTGTGACTGAAGTATCTTGATTGTATGTATCACCTGAGTCTAAGAGATGACCCCAGTCCATATTCATTTTAAATGTCACTTTTTTTTATTTAGGTAAATTAAACATTATTGAAAACAAAGCGTGTTAGGGAAAGAGAGAGAGGTAGAGAAAAAGAAAGAAACAGGAATGAAAACTACTCACATCTCACATGTTAGTCCTGGGAAAGAGGGAGAGAGAAAGAGAAACAAGGAGAAGGACAGGGACAGAGAGGGCGAGAGAAACTTACATGGTTGTAGTCAGGGCCAAAGAGAGCTTAAATGTTACTTTTAACTAAAATATTCTCCATATATTTAATGTGAATCCTACTGATCAGAAAAGAAAATAATAACTAGATAATATTTCACTATGTAGATAGACGGCATGCACATGAATCTGGAAGTTATTATCTAATTATTATTATTATTGTGACTAGATCTTATCTTTCAGAACTGAATGATATATTTCTTAGGGATTTTTTTAGAGCTTTGTTTCTAACCTGGATGACACAGTTTGAACATTAGTCACAAGTAAGATCAGGTCCTTCTTTGATAGCTAAGGTTTTCCTTTTCTTTCTCTTATCTCCTTCTAGCCCTCCTTCCCCTCCCTCCTTTTCTCTTCTTTTCTTTTCTTCTTTGGCATTTAAACTACAACTTTCCCAAGACTTTCGAACAAAAGTAGGCCACCAAATAATGTGAAAAAAAGCAAAGAATTTTCTAGGCGCACTCTTCTCCATTGGAAATTATTTTATTTCTCAGAAAAGGGAGAATTAGATGAAAGCTATTTCTCCCAATTGTCCATACTACCCATGAGAATCTAATTCAATTTTCTCTCAAATTTTTTACTGAAAAACGAAAGTAGAGAATAACTTCTGTCATATACTATTTTGCACATGCTAGCTTTTTAAATTCCTAATTCTAAAGTTATTTATTCAGGCTGAGCCACTTGTAATGACTCTAATATAACCAAATGAAGAAATAAGACCACTTTTAAGTAATATATATATATATATATATTCATTCTCAAAAATTTTACTTCACACTCTTCCCTGGTAAAGGAATCTTATACAGAAGATTCTGATTGCTTGAACAATAATCGTTGATTATTTCTGTTTCTGGGATTAAAGGAACCCTATATTTTCTGTTTTCTCATTAAGTATTAGAATATGAAAGTTCACCAAACAAAGGTCAACCATCTACTAATTACTAATTTTCCTTGGGTTAGTGTAGTGTTGCTTTAAAAAATATTTTGCCTCCCAAACTTCAGGTTAACTGGAAGTGTAAAGACAGTGATATTCTGGATTGTGATAATTATGGTGTTCTGTATTTTAATGCATAAACCTATCTGCAGATTTCACAATAGAAACCCTAAAAGCCAGGAAAGAAAGATATATATAAAGTACTAAATGACAAAGGTTTCCAACCAAGAATATTATATCCTACCAGGCTTGCTCTTACTCAGATTGGATGGAGAGATCGACATCTGAAATGAAACTGGTTTGTCCAAGTGTTTGGGAAGGTCTTCCCAGATTATTGGAGTTGGAAGGTTTACATGTCAGGTTGGCTATCTTTGGATACAATCTGAAGCTAAAAGGCAGTAACATCGTAACATGCCAGGCTGACACTGGTTGCACTGATTTAGTTGAGGTCATCAGAGTCAGTATAACAGGGTAAGGGATTGAGAGGAGACACGTCAAGAAATACAAGGAAAGTTAGAGGTTCCTGCACTGGGAGATATACAGGTTTTAAAGAAAAATGGAGAAGGTTCCTTGTGGTCTTAGAGTTTAAAAAGCCAATATATAATTATTATTATAACCAGGTTAGTTGGGAGCTTGTTTTCCTTTGAAAATTCCATGGTTAGGATTTACTGTACTATATTTGTCAACAATGTTATATGTCATTAATGATGTCTGCAGCAAAGGTGGGCACGAGGAATAACATCATTGCAAGACTGGCCAGCTCCTCATGGGGCGCAAGCGCTTCCACACTACGATCATCATCTCTGGCATTATGCTATTCCACTGCAGAATACTGTGCGCCAGTATGGTTCCGTAGCCCCCATGTCCACGTGGTCGATTCCAAACTATATTCCTCCATGAGGATAATTTCTGGAACCATCCATTCCACCCCGGTTCCATGGCTGCCAGTTCTTAGCAACATCGCCCCGCCAGATATTCGTCAGGATGCGGCATCATCTAAGTTCATTTCCCACTTCTACGCTCGACTGGACCTGCCAATATATGCGGATATCTTTGCCCACTTTGTCCAACGCTTGACGTCTCGTCACCCAATCTGGTCCCCTACGCCTACACTGAACTTCTCTGTTCCAGACTCTTGGAAACAGAGTTGGCAGTCAGCTGAGGTAAAGAACAAACACCTCATCACAGACCCCTGTAAGCGTCAACCCGGCTTTGACCTAGCACGTTATGATTGGGTCCTCCTCAATCGCTATCAAACAGGCTGCTATGTTCCATCGCTGGGGAGCCAGAGACGACCCGAACTGCCCCTGCAGCTACAAGACAGACTATGACCCACATAGTCAATGACTGCCACCTCTCCAGATTCAAAGGAGGCTCAACCTGACGCTGTTGACTGGCTACGGAAGAAGGGCAAACACTAGAAGAAGAATGATGTCTACTCATAACAATGTCTTAGATATTGACAGGAGCAAATGATTCTGCTTTAGATGGCTTAAGGTTGTAAGTAACTTAGTAGTTAAAAAAAAACAACCTTATTTTTAGAAATGTTTTAACAACTTAAACATAGTTGTACATCCCTACCAACAATGTAGGAGAGTTCCAGTTTATACATATCACTACTACCATTTGTTCTCATTCATCTCTCTTTTCTATGACTACCCTGCTGGATGGGAAGTAGTATTTCATTGTGCTTTTAATTTGTATTACCCTAATGAGCATTTTTTTCATATACTTACTTACAATTTGAATATTTTCTATGGAGAAATATCTAATAAGATCATTTGCCTCTCTTTCTTTCTTTCAGTTATTATTTATAAAATGGAGACAATAACAAGACCATAGGATAAGAGTGTCGAGCTAGCTTCATGGGCGGGAGACACATGACCAGGGACTCATGGCTGAGCTGGAAAGCAGTATCTCTTTATTCATGTAGAACGCAGCACAATCTAAGCTATCTAAAAAAAAAACTATAATCACAATCCTGTCCTTATATATATACTCGCCAAGTAGGTTGGAAACAGGATGTGACATAGAGAGGGTGGATCGAAAAGACAGTGGTGGATATCAGGGTGACTATGAGAGGGGGCGGAGCAAAAGACATCATGAACCAGTGGGGATTAAACCAATGCCCTGCAGGAAGGGTGATGCTTAGTTAACAGTGGTTATGTAAATAGAATACAGTGTTAAGCAGGGGAGATTAAACCAATGAAACAGAAGGGGTCTTAGATGCATACCAACATAAGAGGAGTACAATTCCACACAATCCCCACCACTGAAACTCCATATCCCATCCCCTCCCCTGATAGCTTTCCTATGTTTTAACTCTCTGGGAGTATGGATCCAGAATCATTATGGGCTGCAGAAGGTATAAGGTCTGGCTTCTGTAATTGCTTCAGGTAATTCCATACTCTCAGCCTGTCTCTCTTTTTGCCTAGTGGGACAGGGTTCTGGGGAATCAGAGCTCCAGGACACATTGATGTGGTACTCTGCCCTGGGAAGTCTGTTTGACATCATGGTAGCATCTGGAACCTGATGGCTGAAAAAATAATTAAGACCTGGGGAAGCAATTTCAGAAGCCAGACCTTCTACCTTCTGCATCCCACAATGACCTTGGGTCCATACTCCCAGAGGGTTACAGAATAGGAAAGCTATCAAGGGAGGGGGTGGGATACAGAGTTATGGTGGTGAGAATTGTGTGGAGTTGTACCCCACTTATCCTATGGTTTTGTCAGTGTTTCCTTTTTATAAATAAGTAAGTAAGAAAGAAAGAAAGAAAGAAAGAAAGAAAGAAAGAAAGAAAGAAAGAAAGAAAGAAAGGATGGAAGGAAGAAAGGAAAAAGGAAGAAGAGCAAATTATTGATTAATCATGAACCTAAATGCAAGAATATTGCAGATGGAGATTTGGGATCTCCATTTTGGAAAAAGCTATTAGATCTATTTTAGATCCATCTAGATTTTGCCTACACCTTACATCTAATATGCAGGTGACCTAAGCTATTGTCTGGGGTAGATGGTGTCACAGTTGGTAAAAGGACCAGAAAGATGGATCAGGGAAGAGAGTAGCTCTCAAATATGGGAAACAAATTTAAATATTGTTAATTGTAAACCCCATAAATTTTATCTGGGGCCCATAGTCAGCACAGGAGCCTATGTAGCCTCTGCATCCCTGTAGATCTAAGCTCACATTCCATGGTCACAGCTAGGAACATTCCAGGCTGCACCAATTTCAGGACCCATCCTCGGGTGATAGGCAGAGTATGCTATCCAACTTCCTTTAGGTAAATGGAACATACCCTATCATTGTTCATTCACATTGAGGGCCAGGTTCAATAGGGGCCCACAGAGGGGTCCATTATGTTGTTCCTGCTGGAGATGACCAGTGACAGTAGTAAGAGGGATCTATTAGAGGTCTAGGCCCATCATAACTGTGTGGAAATCCCAGGATTCCCTGACTAGGGCCCCAGGTGATGGGGTGGCCTGTTAGTGACTAAAGAGTCACCACTAAAGTATGCCAATCTCTTGCCCTTATTCAGCTTTTGTAGTTCTTACTTTGTATGACAAGGTTAAATTTGGAGTGACTGAGGGACATGCAATAGAAGGTAGGTGAGGAGGGTATCTAGGTCTAAGCAGAAACTATTTCATTAGGTACTTTATAGTTTCTTTCTCTTTCTTTCTTTTTTAATTTTTTATTTATAAAAAGGAAACATTGGGGAGTCGGGCTGTAGCGCAGCAGGTTAAGCGCAGGTGGCGCAAAGCACAAGGACCGACATAAGGATCCCGGTTCGAACCCCGGCTCCCCACCTGCAGGGGAGTCGCTTCACAGGCGGTGAAGCAGGTCTGCAGGTGTCTATCTTTCTCTCCTCCTCTCTGTCTTCCCCTCCTCTCTCTATTTCTCTCTGTCCTATCCAACAACGACAACAACAATAATAACTACACAATAGAACAACAAGGGCAACAAAAGGGAATAAATAAATAAAAAAAAAAATTAAAAAAAAAAAAAAGGAAACATTGACAAAACCATAGGATAAAAGGGATACAGCTTCGCATAATTCCCACCACAAGACCTCCATATACCAACCCCTTCCCTGTTAGCTTTCCTACTCTTTAACCTTCTGGCAGTATGGACCCAAGATCATTGTGGGATGCAAAAGGTTGAAGGTCTGACTTCTGTAATTGCTTCCCCACTGAACATGAGCATTGACAGGTCAATCCATATTCCCATACTGTCTCTCTCTTTCCCTAGTGGGGAAGGGCTCTGGGGAAGCGGAGCTCCAAGGCACATTGGTGGGGTTGTCTGTCCAGGGAAGTCTGGTCACATCCTGCTAGCATCTAGAACCTGATGGCTGAAAAGAGAGTTAATATACAAAGCCAAACAAACTGTTGGACAATTATGGACCTAGAGGCTGTAATAGTGCAGGTGAAGCATTGGTGTGTGTGTGTGGGGGGTTCCTCTTATGGTGTCTTTTTAGGTCTTTCAGCTTGCTTGCTACATTTATTGACTCACTGCAAACTACTGTGCACTTCTGCTTTAAGGTATATGTTTTCCCCAATTCGTGGATATATGTACTTATGCCCCACCTCATGGAACCTGGTCTATATCTAGGTCTTGAGGCTTGGTAAGAAGTGTATCACCTGAAATAAATTTAAGGAGTCCTATGAGCTAGGAAAGATGAAATGATAATGCTGATGGGTTCACATTCTATGCCTGACATCTCTGGATGCAGTCCAAAGTGAGACATGGTGAAGTAGTGCTGGTTGCAGTGATTAGGTTGGGATCAGCAGGTGCAGTATCAGTTGGTATGAACTGGGAGAAGCATGCAGGAAAGTCAGCCTATCCCTACAGGTTTCAGGACTGGAAGAAATATGTGTTTTATAGAGAAAGGGGAAGGTTCCTGCTGTTTTAGGGTTGAAGGAAGTACTAGATAGTTATAGCTATAACTAAATCATTTGGCAATTGGGTTAACTTTGTAATCCCATTGTTAGGATTTGCTGTGGCATACATGACCTCACCATAATTTATGTCCTTTTATGCTATTTACTTACAGGAGTATATTATATATGAACTCCACTAGTTGCTTTTGTCTCCCTGGACTAAGCTTTTAGGAGATTTAATATTTCAAAGAACAAGTCATTATTAGAAATATATTAACAATTTGAGCCCACTATTAAGATTCAATCAGATTACTAATTTGAAGTCTTAAGTGCTTAGATGGTAGGAAGACATGCTCAGAGCTATGATCTATACAACATAAAGTTTGAGACATTGAATCCATTCTTCCCCTCTCTTATTAGTTGAATAATGCCCACACCTGTGGACATCTAATATTTGACAAAGGGGCCTAGACTATTAAATGGGGAAAGCAGAGTATTTTCAACAAATGGTGTTGGAAACAATGCGTTGAAACATGCAGAAGAATTAAACTGAACCACTGTATTTCACCAAAAACAAAAGTAAATTCCAAGTGGATCAAGGACTTGGATGTTAGACCACAAACTATCAGATACTTAGAGGAAAATATTGGCAGAACTCTTTTCCAAATACATTTTAAAGACATCTTCAATGAAATGAATCCAATTACAAAGAAGACTAAGGCAAGTATAAACCTATGGGACTACATTAAATTAAAAAGCATCTGCACAGCAAAAGAAACCGCTACCCAAACCAAAAATAAATTGAATAATGATCTGTGAGCCTATAAATTAAAAGGAGTGTATATTAACACCATTCCCACCACTAAAAGTCTGTGTCCCTTCCCCCCCTCCAACCTTCCACCCCCCACTCCTCAGTGAAGCTGAACATCTACCCTTATCCTCCACCCAGAGATTTTTACTTTAGTGCCAAACTCCAAACTCCAAACTACTCCAAACTCAGCTTGATCCTGCTTTGAGTCTCTCTTTCTGTTCTTCTTTCTCAACTTATGTTTATGAGTGGGATCATACCATACTCATCTTTGTCTTTCTGACTTAGCTCACTTAACATAATTCCTTCTAGTTCCCTCTAGGATGGGTCAGAGAAGGTGGGTTCATTGTTCTTAATAGCTGCATAGCATTCCATTGTGTAAATATACCATAGCTTTCTCAGCCATTCATCTGTTGTTGGACATCTGGTTTGCTTCCAGGTTTTAGCTATTTCGAATTGTGCTGCTATGAACATGGGTGTACACATATCTTTTTGATTCGGTGTTTTGGAGTCCTTAGGATATATCCCTAGGAGAGAAATTACTAGGTCATATGGAAAATCTAGTTCTAGCTTTGTGAGAGTTCTCCAGACTGCTCTCCACAGAGGTTGGACCAATTTACATTCCCACCAGCAGTGGAGAAGGGTACCTTTGTCCTCACAACCTCTCCAAAATTTGTTGCTGCTGTCCTTTTTGATTATGCCATTCTCACAGGGGTGAGGTGGTATCTCAATGTTGTCTTTATTTGCATTTCTCTGACAATCAGTGACCTTGAGCAATTTTTCATATGTTTGTTAGCCTTTTGGATCTTTTCTGTAATGTATATTCTGTTCAAATCCTCTGCTCATTTTTGGATGGAGTGATTTGATTTTTTGTTTAGTGAGTTCTTTATATATTTTGGTTATTAGCCTCTTGTCAGATGTGTGCCATGTGAAGATCTTCTCTGATATTCTGAGGGGCCTCTTTATTTGGGTTTTGGTTTCTTTGGCTGTGCATAAGTTTTTCATTTTGATGTATTCCCATTGGTTTGTTTTTGTTTTAGTCTTCCTTGCAATTGGGTTTGTATCATCAAAGATGTCCTTGAGGTTTAGGTGGTAAAGTGTTCCACCAATGGTTTCCTCTAAATATTTGATCGTTTCTGGTCTAACACCCATGTCCTTGATCCACTTAGAGTTGATTTTTGTTTCTGGTGAGATAAAGTGGTTCAGTTTCATTCTTCTGCATGTTTCAACCCACTTTTCCCATTTATTGAAGAGAACCTCCTTCCTCCATTTAATACTTTGGGTCCCCTTATCAAAGATTAAATGTCCATAGGTGTGCGGGTTTAGTTCTGGGCTTTCATTTCTGTTCCCCTGCTCTGTATGCCTATTTTTGTTCCAGTACTAGGCTATTTTGATTACGATGGCCTTATAATATAGTTTGAGATCTGAGAGTGTGGTGCATCCATTTCTGTTTATTTTCCTCAAGATTATTTTGGTGATTCTAGGTGTTTTCAGGTTCCAGATAAATGTAATTTTTGTTCTATTATTTTGAATAAACTTGGTAGTACTTTGATGGGTATTACATTAAAATTGTATATGGCTCTGGGTAGAGTATTCAATTTGATGGTATTGATTCTTCCAATCCATGAATATGGGATATCTTTCATTTCTTTGTATCATTTTCTATTTCCTTTAATAGTAGTTTTCAGTATTCAAGTCTTTCCTATTCTTTAATCCCACAGGAGTATGGACCCAGGGCCACCATGGAGTGCAGAAGGTGGAAGGTCTGGCTTCTGTAATTGTTTCCCCATATTACATGTGCATTGACATACTCCCGTGGTCGATCCATACTCCCAGCCTGTCTCTCTCTTTCCCTAGTGGGGCAGATCTCTGGGGAAGCAAGGCTCCAGGACACATTGTTGGGATCATCTGTCCAGGAAGTCTGTTTGGCATCATAGTAGCATCTGGAACCTGGTGGTTGAAAAAGATCATATAAAACCATAGGAATTGGTGATTAATCATGAACCTAAAAGCTAGAATATTACAGATGAAGATTTGGGGTCTCTGTTTTGGAAGTAGCTATTAGGTCTATTTTAGGTATATTCCAAAGGGCCCATGACTTAATTAGTTTTTGCCTGAGCCTGACATCTGATATGCAGATGGACCCAGGTTATTGTGTGGGGAGATGATGTCATGGCTGGAAAAAGGGCTAGAAAGCTGGCTCAGGGAAGAGAATAGCTCCCAAATATGGGAAAAGTGCATAAATATTATTGATTGTAAATCCTGTCTATTTGATCTGGGGCCCATATTCAGCATAGGAGCCTCTACATCCCTGTAGGTCTGAATTTGCATTCTGTGGACATCAGTAAGAACATTCCGAGTTACACCAATTTCAGGACCCATCTTACTCAGGTGGTAGATAGAGTATGTAATACAACCTTCCTTCAAAGGATGGAACATTCTCTACCATTGTAGATCCACATTGAGGGCCAGTTCCTATGGGGACCCCCAGAGGGGTCCATTATGTTGTTCCTGATGGAGTAACCAGTGATAATGGGGAGAGGGATCTATTCGAGGTCCAGGCACATCGTGTTTCTGTGGGAATCCCAGGACTCTCCGACTAGGCCCCAAATGATGGGGTGGCCTGATAGTGACTAAAGAGTTGTTATTAGAGTATGCCAGTCTCTTGTCCTTATTCAGATTTTGTAGTCCTTACTTTGATAAGGTTAGGTTATAGTGACTGAGAGAAGTGTAATAGGAAGTAGGTGAGGAGGGTATCTAGGTCTATGTAGGAACTGTTTCATTAGGTACTTTGAGGTGTCTTTATAGGTCTTTCTACTTGCTTGCTTCATTTTTTGATGCGCTGCAAACTATTGTGCACTGTTGTTTTCGACGGGCTATGTTGTTTTCACCGGGCTGGCTTCACAAGCAGGTAACAGACGACCAGGGACTCATAGTTGAGCTGTAGGCAGTATCTCTTTATTCATGCAGGATGCAGCACAATCTAAGATGAGCTAAGCTAAACTCAAGGTAAAGTACTCTAAAACTCACAATGCTGTCTTTATATATACTTCCCAAGTAGGGTGGAAACAGGATGTGACATAGAGAGGGTGGAGAGAAAAGTGACTGGTGAAAATCAGAGTGTGACAAAGAGGGGGCAGATTAGGCAAGAATCCTATCACTGAACCACAAATACCCTGGAGGGAGGGTGGAACTTGTTAACAGTGGTTATGTAAATAGAATAGTGTTAAGCAGGGGGGATTTAAACCAAATGAAACAGAAGGGGTCTCATGCATACCAACAATTCCCCCTTTCTTTTTAACTAATGGCCATTGTGGGGTGAACAGAAACCTATATCGTACAGGCGTTTTCAAAAGAACTGGCATAAGACATGGAAAACAAAATAGGCGAGCAGCAATAACCAGCGTGATGCCAAGGGGAGCTTTTCTTGCCTCAAAGGACAAGGCCTAGCAGGCGAAAGGGCATTTCTTGCCTCTGGGAACGCTTCATGCCTCTGGGGGCATCTCTTGCCTCAAAGGGCGTTTCCTGCCTCTGTGGGCATCTCTTGCCTCTTGGGCTCTTCATGCCTCTGTGGGCATAACCTAATAAGGAGGGGGAGTTTTCTGCCTCTGGGACAGAGCCTGCAGGCGAGGGGACATGGTCTATAAAGTCTCAAGGCAATTGGATGAAGTTAGTCTTTGAGAAACACAGCAGCATGTACCAGTAAGTCCGATGGAGGTGTCAGTCCAAAGTAGCTGACCACAGAAGAAAATGCCAGAGGATGAAACGCTGCACGTCTGTCTCGATGGGGAATGTCGGCCACCAGAATTCTGCTTTTCTGTAGAGAGTGATCTTTGGAGTCTGTGAATCTGTTTCTTCAGGAAGTGCCAGGTCTCATCATTGGTTTCTGGGGGCGTGTTGTAATCATTCTATCTTGTGGGCGATGTCAGAGAACAGGGTCCAAATGGATTTCCAGGAATTCCATTTGAGTAGATGCTTTTTCATGTGAAGACTTTGACAGCTGAAATTCACTTACTTGTTGAACAAAACTTGTAGCAGATTAGAAGTTTACTATAATTGATAACTCCATTATAATTGGGAGTCCTTTCTAGTATGATTTTAAGGTTGTTTAAACAGTTTAAACTCAATAAAATGTGGAAAGGTAAACAGAAGAACCATGGTTAAAAGCCTCAGGCATGAGAATTATTAACATAATCATTGCACTATCTGCCCCACCCATAACTCATACGGTTTCCAGGATTAAACGTTTCAGATTCATGTCAAGACGTAAAAGAGAAATCAAAGGAGGAAAAAAATCAATTTTTTGGATTGTTTCTGGATGTCTCTAGAAATCATGGCTGTGTCCAGCATTTTTTTTTAAGTCAATGTCAAACAAAAATTCAGTCATTCAAATCATTCTCTTATGAAATGCAACTTGAACCAGATTATCAAGATCTCACCATGTAGGATTAAGAATCCCCGGAGGGCGACCTAGTTCAAAAAGCTCCTCGAAATTCCATTTAGGGTGCTTCGGACTATTCCTGCTGGATTGCTTCAGGCACCCATTTTTCAAAGTGTCTTCCCATCGAAGAAAGAATCCAATCAGGAGAGTAGAACTAACCACGTGTCTCCACACTTGAGAACTGCCAGGGTACTGGAGAATGCTCTTCAAATTAGAGTAGTCCTTCTCCATGGGGAACATTCGAGAAGAAGTCCAGAAAGTCCCAGTGGAAATCCCCATGCATATCCCAAGGTCTATGATTACGGTCATAAAGAACCAAATTGTGGCCCGGAGCAAAATGTAGTCCTTTTCCTCAGAAAATATGGGAGAGGGAATCCAGAAAGTCCAAGGAGAAATCTCCGTGCATCTCCCAAGCTCTATGGTCCTGGTCATAAGAAACCAAAGTTCCTGGTGAGGGAACCGAAATGTGGCCCAGAGTAAAATGTTCCAGAGACAGACTAACTGTCTCATGATGAAACAGTAGAGGCTTTGGCAAACCTCTTCATAAGTAGAAAGGCAACCCATGGTGGACGGGTAGCCAAGTTTACTTATCTGGATGATGGATGGGTAGGGTCCCACGTTGATGCCGGTCCATGTTTCAGGGCTTATTTCAGTCCCTGTTCAGGCACCATATGTTGTTTTCGACAGGCTATGTTGTTTTCGCTGAGCTGGCTTCACAGGCAGGTAACAGACGACCAGGGACTCATAGTTGAGCTGTAGGCAGTATCTCTTTATTCATGCAGGACGCAGCACAATCTAAGACGAGCTAAGCTAAACTCAAGGTAAAGTACTCTAAAACTCACAATGCTGTCTTTATATATACTTCCCAAGTAGGGTGGAAACAGGATGTGACATAGAGAGGGTGGAGAGAAAAGTGACTGGTGAAAATCAGAGTGTGACAAAGAGGGGGCAGATTAGGAAAGAATCCTATCACTGAACCACAAATGCCCTGGAGGGAGGGTGGAACTTGTTAACAGTGGTTATGTAAATAGAATAGTGTTAAGCAGGGGGGATTTAAACCAAATGAAACAGAAGGGGTCTCATGCATACCAACAGTGCACTATAGGTTTAAGGTACATATATATATATTTCCCTAACTTATGGATACAAATACATATGCCCTATCTCATGGGACCTGGTCTATATCTAGGTTTTGAAGCTTTGTTAGGAAGTGGACTACCCGATATGGAATTAAGGAGTCCTATGAGAAAGGAAAGGTCTAAATGGAGTAATGATGCTCAAGGGCTGACATTCTATGCCTGAGGTCTCTGGACACATTTTAAAGTGAAGCATGCAGAGGTAGTATTCACTGAACTAAATAGGTTGGGATGAGCAGATGCAGTATCATTTGGTATGAATTGAGAGAGGCATGCTGGAAAGTGAGCCCTACCCTAGAGGTTCCAGGACTGTGGGGAATTTTGGCTTTACAGAGGAAGCAGGAGGTTTCTGCTGTCTTAGAGTTTAAGAAGACAATAGATAGTTATTGCTATAATCAAATTATTTGACAATTGGGTTGACTTTGAAAATCTCATTGTTGGGATTTGCTGTATCATACACAACCTCGCCATAATTTGTGCTTTAATGATATGTATATCTGTATTTTATCCCTTTTTTGTCTCATTTCATGAGTGGTAGGTAGATTGAATAAAGGAAAGGGGGAGAAGGCTAGATCTCTGCTCGCATATATATGGTGCTAGGAACAAATTCAGCACCCTTTGCTTTTGAATCCAATACTTTATCCCCTGTACTACCTTATTTCTTATTTCTTAACCCTTCAGTATTCAATAATTAATGGTACTGTATATAGTATAATTAATATAATAATATTAATTAATATGTCTGTCAACAAGTTAATAGGTATAAATATGATAATAATATGTAAATTAATATATTAATTTAATATAATTATTAATACCAATTTCATGGGACTTCTGTAACCTTTGTATGAAATAATGAGTAAAACATCAAAAAAAGCTCTTCGCACAATACAAGGTGCTTGGGGCCCATTTCCTTGACCTAACATCAAATAAAGAGTCAAGGTAAGCTTTGAACTCATGCTAATGTCAGCATTCCTGGGTTTCATTTCTTTGAGCTTCTCATTTCAAATAATGATGTAAAAATCCAAAAATCATGTGTTGAAGAGAAAAGAGAAAGGTTGAAGAGCTTCAGAGGCAGAACAAGTATGTGACAGACATTTTATAAGCTATCACCTTTGGGGGGGGAAGTATATAAAACTTTGATGTTTGTACTAACTCATTTTCTGAAATAATCTGTTTAGTGCTAAATCAAGAGATACAACCCCAGATCCTAAAGTGCCTAAAACTCCATCTCTTTTAAAGTAAATGCACAGAGAATATTTAATTTAAAAAGTACAATAAAATATTATTAAAGGGATTAATAGTTTATAGTTGAAAGTGATATACAGTAGTTTGTACATGTATAACATTTCTCAGTTTTCCACAGAACAATTTAATTCCCCATAGGTATTCCTCTGCCATCATGTTTCAGGACTTGACAATAAAATATTATATGGAAAACTCAGGTTTGCTAAGTTTTGCTAAGGTTCTCTTCAACGTCATGGAAAGGCCCTTGTGGTTGAACTTGATGTATTTATACTAAGTCCTTTTCTAACCTTAAAGTAGCTAAAACCCTGACCTACGAGGCAGCAAGCCTGGTGTCTCTTCTTGTTTTGAGTCAGAAAAAGTTAATTTCAAACTTCTTTCTCCCAATCTCTTTATTTGGAACACTGGTAATAGACTGTATATATACAGACTTCTAACTCACAGGAAATTCTGGTGGATAATATGCTTCCCAGAATAAATATATTAAATTATATATAAAAAATAACAGACTGTATGGGTTTTTCATACCTGCTGGCAGGTGGCACAGATCTAAATGTTGAAACTTTTTTATAAGCGAGATTAAATTGACTTGAGACAGCTGGTCACTAAAACACAGGAAATACAGACCTTGTTGAAAACAGGAACACTCTAGTTTTGTTATGGTTGCATTACAAAATAGAACTCACCTTTCTGCTTAAAGTCTGCTCTTATTTGGCAGTGTGTTCAGTTTGTCACTTACACAAAAGTGGTTCTTAAAAGTACAAGCAAGTCAATTAGTTCTTTCTGCAGTGTCTTGGTGTGAGTTCTCTGTGTAAACAAGATTGAAGAATAGGCTAGCCTCTTCAGCACATCAAACATGTGACCGAGGGGGTCGGGCATAAGGATCCTGGTTCGAACCCCTGCTCCCCACCTGCAGGGGAGTCACTTCACAGGTGGTGAAGCAGGTCTGCAGGTGTCTATCTTTCTCTCCCCCTCTCTGTCTTCCCCTCCTCTCTCCATTTCTCTCTGTCCTATCCAACAAAGAACAACATCAAGAATGGTAATAATAATAACCACAACAAGGTTACAACAACAAGGGCAACGAAAGGGGGAAAAAATGGCCTCCAGGAGCAGTGGATTCATGGTGCAGGCACTGAGCCCAGCAATAACCCTGGAGGAAAGAAAAAAAAAATATATATATATATGTGACTGATAGTGAAGTCTGTTAGTCCTTCAGCTGTACAGTTCCTCCCATACTTGATGTGATGGTTGATGTGGGAGCTGGATGGCCATGGAAATGGATGATGAATCTGTCAGAGAAAAGTGGATATCATGGAAACCTGCCCTCTACCCATCTCAAGGCCAGAGGTCATAACGTCAGGAATTGAGAGCAATCCCCCTACATTATGAAATCCATTTTCATGTGTTACAGGAAAAGTCACTTTGGCAAGGACTCTAAGTGACGATCTATATGTTTCTGATAGGTAGGGGGTGGTGAGATTAAACTGAACTATAAAGAAGGAAAAGAAACAGTTTTAAATACAGGCCTGTATGGTGGGGACTTAGCATCTGCTTTCCCAGGCTTCGCCTTGGCAGAACAAGTTTTACAATAACTGAGGAAGCGCATCCCGGGAGCTAAAACCATGTCAACAGATTTACTGCTGGAGAAGTTCTGGTTATAGCCAGTGGCCCAAGCAACTCTCGTCAAACTTGAGCTATCCTTGCATTAAAAGATGCACACTCCTGAATAATTATGCTGCATAGGTGCTATTTTTCCTTTCTTCTAAGCTGTATACTTGGGTCTTTCAGGCATTACTTTTTTAGGGTATTTGTTTAGTTTCAAGCATTTAACAATCCTCTGGAGTTGAACTTTAGTTGGGTTTCAAACATTCACCAGTTTTACAGCATTCTGTTTGCTCAAGGAAAAACAATGATGAGCTTATGTGATGGTTCCAACACGTATCGTGGAATGCCTGATTTTGTACACTTTTTTTTTCTTTTTGAGGAGGGTTAATGGTTTAAAGTCCAGAGGAAAATAACACTCATTTATACAGGTGTATATTTCTCAATTTTGTACATAGCATTCTAATCCCCCATGCGTGTCCTCCTCTGCCATCATGTTCCAGGACCTGAACAACCCCCCCAACCCACCCCAGAATCTTTTACTTTGTTGCAGTATACCAGTTCCAGTCCAAGTTCTGCTTTGTGTTTTCCCTTCTGTTCTTATTTTTCAACTTCTATGAGTGAGATCATCCCATCTTCATCCTTATTTTTCTGGCTTATCTCACTTAACATGACTCCTTCTAGCTCCATCCAAGATGAGGTGACGAAGGTGAATTCACCATTTTTATTAGCTGAGTAGTATTCCATAGAGTACACTGTTTATTAATGTTCTATTTTCTTCAGGCTAATGCTGTGCTAGATAGTAAGTAGACCATGTAAATGAAGCTCACATTTCTGGAGAGTTCACTTATTTATTAGTTATTTTAATACTCACCAAATATTCACTGAACACTTACTATGTGCTAAGCACCTGGACAAGTGGGAGTACAACAAATAAGATGGACATGGATGGTTGTTCCCATGAGCTTACACTTTAGTGAGAGGGACATAATAAGCAGTAGCATCACTACCTACAACTTTATCAACTGTTTCATGTGAAGGTCTTACCTACTGTCAAAGTTGTACACAAAAGATTTTTCAGATATCAACTAAGAACCTGAGACTGAGTTTTCCAAGATGACATGTCAGTGTTAATAATCTGGATAAAAGAAATGAAGTAAGAGAGTAGAGTGTTCTGGGCAAAAGGAACAACTAATAGAATTATATGAAGATAAATCTTAAGAGCTAAATATGTAGAATCAGTAGTATGTGAAAGTGAGGCTGAAGAATGAGCAAGTAATAGATTGCAAAGGGACTTGTGATAGAGCTTGTAATTTACTCTGAGAATAATGCGAATTCTTTCAATGGTTCTAAACTAAGAGTTACCCAAATACTGTTTTGACACATGTTCAGACTGAACTAGAGAAGAACATCTCTAGAGGTAGTAATGTTTGTTCAAAAGTCATCACAATCCATCAGAACAAAGACAGTAGTGATAGCAACCAGGGAAATGTCAGTGACTAGAAAGAATTATGAAGGAGGATGAATTTCAAAGCTTGATGAGAGATTAAGAAATAACTGAACAGATGTGATAGAAGTGGAGAAGGAAGAGCCAGTCATGGTCAACTGAGTAGAAGGTGATGAAGTTTACTGAAACATAAAAGAAAAAATAAGAAAACAAAATTTTAAAAAGTAGACACAAAAAGGGAGGGAGGTGGTAACATAGAGAAGCCAAGCCTGAGTACCAGGTAGTGTTACATCATTTGAGTGCACATAATTCAGTGCACAAAGATCCAGGTTCAAGTCCCTGGTTCTCACCTGCAGGGAGAAAGCTTTGCATGTAGTATTGCAGTGCTGCAGGTGTCTCTATCTCTTTCCCTCTTTGTATCCCCAATCCTCTATCAATTTCTCTCTGTCTCATCCAAATAAATAAATAAATAAATTGTAAAAGAAATAATTTTCCAGGCAAGGTATGTGCCTTGCCCTGAAGTTGGCGTATGGAAGGTGGCATGGCACTTGGAGAAACTCTGGTACTATGATGCTTTACCACCCTGTGTCTGTTACTCTCTGTGTCTCTCTATAAACTAAAAACTTGGTCCCAGGAGTTAAGTCATAAAAATATGAGGTTACACCTCAAGGACAAAAAAAGAAAGAGAGAAAGAAAGAAAGAAAGAAAGAAAGAAAGAAAGAAAGAAAGAAAGAAAGAAAGAAAAGAAAAGAAAAGAGCAATAGTAAACTGTAGTTCGATAGTTCAGTTTGGGATATGTTGAGTTTGATATGTCACAGACCATTTTAGTCACTGCATTTGAAATCCAAGTGAGAGAAAGGTCTTTGATAGATTACAGATGTAGGATTTATCAATGTATTGATGTGATCATCTTTACCTGGTAATATGAATAAAAAGGGCTCTAAGAATCCCTGTGGGCTACAGAGTCTCTGAATCTCCAAAAAAAAAAATGATTTGAGTTGTCAACAGTTTAATTTATTCTAAGAAAAAATAGATGATTCAAATTTATTTTCAGGTGTGTATACGTGTATCTCAAAAGTAGTTAGTAAACTACAGTGGAGATTGAAGAAACAGTGTGAGTAAAAGTGCCCAAGGAGAGTCACTTAGACTGACTATTTTGAGTAGGAACTCAGCGAGCAGTATGTGAAGGGAACACACACAAGAGGGTTTTTCAAATGTACCTTAGAATCCATCCAGTCAGAAAAGTGTGTTGGGGGGAAAGAGTAAACCACAGAGTCAAGTGTTCCTGGGGCATGAGCAAAATGAGGGGAAATATACATTAGATTCACAAGGAAATCATGGGTGGTCTTGGCAAGGAAAATTGTATTAAGTTGCAAAGAGTGAGTGGAAAATGAGAAGAATGGAGATGGCAAACAGTGTGAAACTCCAAGAGACAAGAGAATATTAAGGAAGTAGTTGTGGGATGGGGGACAGATTGCAAGCTGGATGCTTCCCATATTACAACGGGAGAGATTTATGTAGTAAGTATATTTTTGTCACCATCAATACTGCACCATTCTGAGTAGAATTTTTCAGTGGAGGGAGGAAGGGGTAGAAGGAGAGAGGGAGAGAGAGAGAGAGAGCGAGCGA
Source organism: Erinaceus europaeus (assembly GCF_950295315.1). Lineage (NCBI taxonomy): Eukaryota > Metazoa > Chordata > Mammalia > Eulipotyphla > Erinaceidae > Erinaceus > Erinaceus europaeus. Next base: position 89,321,211 of record NC_080172.1, read on the forward strand.
GAGGACGTCACTGCAGCAGGAAGGAAACTTCCTCCAAAGCAATGGAGACTGAGCTCCAATTAGTACAGATTTTAAATGCATAAAGAGCTAGCCATAAGTAAGAACCAAATTACCCAAACATAGAGAAGCAGTTAAGGAAATCAACAGAGTTGATTTAGGTACCTCCAGTGCCTAAAGAAAACTTAGGAATTGAGTCAAGCCTTTGATGGTCAATAAGCTTTTAGAAGATAAAGATGAGTGATTGGTTAAAGAAATTTGAGGAAAATAAGATAAATATATATCTGTTCTTCTTTCACCTCTTATGTTGTTTATTCAAGGCTATTTCCTCAGTCAAAATAAGGTCTTTAGAATAGGAATACCTGTGACTTAGATTTTGAGCACAAGTATGGAAGTATTAACACTTTTAAGATATATTATAATCCAATTTGCAGTTCCTACCTGCATTCTTACTCTTCACATGTGAAACCAGTAAATGTTTGGGGTCACATTGTTCATTTCCACATTTGGAATTTTTAACACTAGATAGGGTGCTAAATCAGATAAACTGGTGCTTCTATCGCTTTGGTTTGAAACATCTTTCATATATATATATATATATACACACACACACACCCATAAATAAAGGTGCTAATGTCTGAAGGAGAAAGATCCTTTAATAAGCAGTGTAATACACGTAACTGCCTGCATATAGGAGATTTTTAAATACCTAGCTCATGATTTAAATCTTTATTACACTTAACTGAAATACCTTCTTAGAGCATTTTTTTTCTGTGATCCAGCACCTTGAGCATTACAGATTTCAACAACCAGCAGCCTCCCTTGACCAACTTTCTCAGTGTTTAATTATAGAGAAAGGGGAGGGAGAGGGAAAGAGAAGGAGGGGGGAGGTGGAAGGGGGGAGAGGGAGAGGACAAGGAAAAGGAGAATCACCAAAGCAACACTTGCTCCAATTGTTCATGGAGCATCCTAGGTGCTTTCTGTGGTTTTCCTGTGTAGTGCTCAAAGCCAGGGCCTCATGCTGAGTGAGGTGAGTTGGTGAGTTATTTCCTGGCCTCTCTCTTACCATTTTAAAAAAGATCACATATGTTTGTAAGCAATTTTAAAAAGATGTGAAGTCTTTTAAAATTTCATTTATGTTTCTACATTAAATAGGTACTATACAGATAGTATACCCTTCCAGTTTAGTAAAATACATAACTATACAAAAGATAGAGTATAGCTATAAATACTATAAGTTGTACTCTTCACAGATCGAAGGCTTAGCCTTTCTTCCTCAGGGAGACTGACATGCATGACCATTGGTTGAGGGGGCTATACCTTTTAGCTAGAAGAGAGCCCAGCAGCTGTCAGCAAAAATTGTTTCCTTTGCTACCTTGCCATACATGTAGTTCAGAGCTCCAAGTATATCATCAGTGCATAAGAGAGAATTTTGAATGTTTCTTTATAACTATCATTGAAAGCAACACCAGTTGTTAATGCGGCTGACTTTCATATTGAAGAAAGAGTATTATTGAGTGAGTGGAGGTGGCTGAGTGATAGAGCACAGTGCTTGCAAGGGGAAGGTCCTAGATTTGAATCTCAGTGCCAAATATGCTAAGTCAGTATTCTGGTTACCTCTCTCTTCATAAAAAGTACAGTAATAAATCTTTATTTTTTAATTTTTTAAAATATTTATTTACTTTCCCTTTTGTTTCCTTTGTTGTTTTATTGTTGTACTTATTATTGTTGTTATTGATGTCGTTGTAGTTGGATAGGACAGAGAGAAATGGAGGAGGGGAAGACAGAAAGGGGGAGAGAAAGATAGACACCTACAGACCTGCTTCACCGCTTGTGAGGCAACTCCCCTGCAGGTGGGGAGCCAGGGGCTCGAACCAGGATCCTTATGCTGGTCCTTGTGCTTTGCACCATGTGCGCTTAACCCACTGCGCTACCATCGGACTCCCAATAAATCTTTATTTTAAAAAAGAAATACGGGGCCGGGTGGTGGCGCACCTGGTTGAGTGCACATGTTACAATGTGCAAGGACCGGGGTTTGAGCCACCTGTCCCCATCTGCAGGGGGAAAGCTTTGCGAGTGATGAAGTAGGGCTGCAGGTGTCTCCGTCTCTGTGTTCCCCCCTCCCTCTTGATTTCTGAATGTCTCTATCCAACTAAGATAATAAAGAAATAGTGACATGTTTCTAGTTTGGGTAAAAAAAAAAAAGAAGAAGAAGAAGGAGAATGAGAAGGAAAAGGAGGAAAAGGAGGAAGACGAGGAAAAGGAGGAAGAGGAGGAGGAGAAGGAGGAGGAGGAGGAGGAAGAGGAGGAGGAGGAGGAGGAGGAGGAGGAGGAGGAGGAGAAGAAGAAGAAGAAGAGGAAGAAGAAGAAGAAGAAGAAGAAGAAGAAGAAGAAGAAGAAGAAGAAGAAGAAGAAGAAGAAGAAGAAGAAGAAGAAGAAGAAGGACTTGCTACTTTCTCCAAGTCATGAAAATGAATGTAAAACAAACACAATTTTTTTTGCTTCTGTTATACTTGACTTTGTGTATCACTGATGTAATTTCTAAAAGAGACCTAACTCATTTAAAATACACAACACACACACATACACAGAGAGAGAAGAGAGAGGAAGAGAGAAGGAGGGAGGGAAAGAGAGCAAGAGAGGAAATAATTCCATGTTCTGACTCTGCTTGATCTTGGTCCTTTATCTTCTTGCGTGATAGCTGAGTTCTGGTTTTTTCAGTATGGATACATCCCTCCCAAGACTTCATTCAGATCTCTGGTCACGGTCATTCTGTCAGCCTAGGTTTAACTTCTCCAGAGGATGCAGTCCATGCTTGCTGTGCTACAATTTATAACCTGCTGCCTCAACAAATATCACAATGGCCTTTGCAATTTTACAGTCAAAGACTTTGGCTATGGATTATGTGCTTTTGTGGAGATTGCATATTCTGTTGTTTCCTCTCATATATCATAGCTTGAGTCATAAGCACCAAAGGCAAGGCCTTTGCTAATGACCTCAGCCCCTTTACAACATGTAGATTTTTATTTGCTTAGTTTCTAAGCATCTGAATTATTTGACCCATTTCTGACCTTATTTTCTGATTGGGGATCTGAAGATCTGTGTAATATATATTGGATAAAGTCCAAGATAAGCTTCTTCTGATCTAAGAAAGTGGTATTCTAAAGCCCAGAACAAGAGCATCTGATTACAACCTCTTGGAATCACTTAAAAATTAGATTTGAATAGCAAATTGTCTTAATAGGTATCTTTGTTAAATGATCTTTTTTTCTAATTTAAGGTAAAATGGAAGATAATGTTATTCTTAAAAGATGACATTGTCATGATATCAGAGATAAACCTCTCACTTGTGGCAACATTTTGTATATGTGTTGGGAAACCCTTGATTTCAGGTCTCAAGGGAGCTTCATGCCCTCATTAAACTCTACGAATGCACTGAGATTCCTCCCAGTACCATATGAAGAGAGCTTGTACAGTGAGCAACCTAGCTCTCAAAAATGCATGTTAAAAAGATCCCAGGAGGGGGACCTGCAAATCCACATTTTTACCTACAGTCTCTGTGTAGAGCCCCAGCAGTGCAGATATGAGAGCCACAACTTGAAACCAGAGGAACAGAGGCTCCATGATCATTAAAACCACCTTGACTTACAATGAATTCTTGTCTCTCTCTGCCTAGGTGCAAGTGTAATCTTCATGCCACTGTATGTGTGTATGACAACAGCAAATTGACCTGTGAATGTGAGCACAACACTACAGGTCCAGACTGTGGGAAATGCAAGAAGAATTATCAGGGCCGACCATGGAGCCCAGGCTCGTATCTCCCCATCCCTAAAGGCACTGCAAATACCTGTGAGTAACTTTTGCTCGGTTATGCCATGTTTTCTGCACAAGGAGATGATAGTTCCTCTCCATTTCACTAGCAATTGTGCTTTTACTCTTCTACCAGCTGCCCCATTTCTCTTTGAGATGCACCTAACACTTCCTTCCCTCTTTTATCACTTGTAAGCCCATTTTAAGACTTGGATCATCTTGTTAAAATCAGCCTTCCAACATTCACTTTAAATGTGTTGGGAAATAGTAGAAATTACCAGAGCATGTTTTTTTCCCCCAAGTAGATGAAACAGGAAGTGTTTTTCCCCTCCCTACAAATCAATTACCAATTAAAATAACAAAGGCAGTCAGAATTCCCAACTGTAACTTTTAATTTTAAACAACTTGCAGAAATTCAATGTCTACAGTATCCCCCACCCCCAATTCCACCTCCACCCTTACTTTTTTTTTTTCCTATTGGTAACCTGATAGATAGTTTCCCTAAAGAGCATGATTGTAGGTCTGCAGATACTATGGGTACCATGTGAAGAAAAGGGACATTTGTACGCTTATGAAAAGAGGCACAGGGGGCCAGGTGGTGTTGCACCTGTTTTAGTGTACATGTTACAGTGTTCAAGGACCTGGGCTCAAGCCCCCTGTTCCCACCTGCAGAGGGAAAGCTTTGTGAGTGGTGAAGCAGTGATGTAGGTGTCTCTCTTCCTATCTCCCCCTGCCTCTTGATTTCTGGCTGTCTTTATCCAATAAATAAATAAAGATAATTTAAAAAGAAAAGAGGCAGGGGCTGGGTGGTGGCACACCTGCTTGAGCACACATGTTATAGTGTGCAAGGAGGCGGGTTCGAGCCCTCGGTCCCCACCTGCAGAGGGAAAGCTTCACAAGTGGTGAAGCAGTACTGCAGGTGTCTGTCTGTCTCCTCTCTCTAGCTTCCTTCCTCTCAATTTCTGACTATCTCTATCAAATAAATAAATGATTGAAAAAAAGTTTTTAAAAAATTTTAAAAATAGAAAAGAGGCATCATCTGTGTTTACAGTCATCAAAAAGTACTAGATACCCCATTGCTCCTCATGTGTGCATCTCACTAAAATCCCTTACAAGCAGATGGAAAATAGGGTCTGATGTGCTCCAGGAGAGAAGTGCTAGCTTCTAGACTCAGTTGTCCAGCTCCATGGATGATCAGATTCACCACTTGCAGAAGCAGACGTTTGCCTTTTTTTGGAAAGTAAGAGTGGGTGAGGCTGAGAATATACCCATCCAGGTGAGCAGAAATGTGAAGTTCAGGAAATAAGAACCTGAAAAGCCACTGTTTTCTTATAAGACTGAACAGGAACTTCAAATCAGCAATTATGAGACAACGAACCCCTCCCCAAACAAACAAAGGAATATCACAGGAACTAGGACCGTATTAAGCTAAATGTAGAGTAATGGATCGAGTAACAAGCCATGGAATGTGGAGACATGAAATTTTGAAAACATTTCTGGAAAACTGGAAAAAATATCTTTCAAAAACATTAGGAAAAAAATTCCTTTTTGTAAGGCAAACAAGTCTCTTTCTGTGTTAAAGGGAAAAAAAATTGACAAGTCTCCTAAAATCAATACATAGAATCCCCATAGAGCAGACATGTAGATTTTTCCCAAGGTAATTTTTTTTTTTAACAAAGACTGCTTTCCTCAGTTGTTGAGGTCCATAGATTCATGGATTCAGAAAGAATTCTGTGAGGTTATTTGCTGTGATACCTTGTGGCTAGCTATGCAGCATTGCCTATCACCACCATTGTCAAATTCTGTTTAAAGGTCTTTCCATGGCTCAGATTTCATTTTCAGTGCCTACTGCTACTTCAGTGGGGCCAGGACTGAAGAGTGAAGTTTACAAACACCTGCAGACCTTCTGGCTCACCCTGAGAGCAGGTCAAATTGTCAAGGATACCAGATAGTCAGCTGTTGAAGGCATTGACTTCTATTCTTAAATCAATCTTTTACCTGTAGCTGTGCCTTGAAGTCTTTATATATATATATATATATATTTCAAGACATTGTCACAGGAAGATGTGCTTGTAATAAACCCTTTCACTGAAGGGGATTCTTGTTACATTTTCCCTGGAAATGTCTTACATACCACTAACCTTTTGCATATTACTGCTCACTAGTTCACTGCCTGATTACAAGAATTAAACTTCTTTCAGTGTTACTTGTAGGTTCCATTGTACTCCCAACCTTAAGCTTTTGCTAGTTTTTTTTTTTTTTTTTGAGAGTTTAGACGTTTCCATATCTCTATTAAAAGAGGAAAGTAACAGATGGGCACAATAGTCAAGGTTTAATTCAGTGTTTCAGTCCTCAATATGGCAGGATTAGATGAAAGATTTTAGAGATTATCTGCAAAGGTCCAGTCTTGCCATGGAAATAACCCCTTAAACTAAATCTCTAACACATCAGATCGTGCTTTAATATGTCCCAGGAGGAAAGTAATTTAGTGGTTTAGTACACAGGTTATATGATCATATCCCTGTCTGTCCACTCAGTAGATATGTGACCTTGAAAAGCTTAACTAACCCATCCAACTCTCAGTTTTTTATCTGTGCTGTGAGGATAATATGATTTCTTAACTCACAGGAGTTTCAGAGAGAATTAAGCCACTGTATGTAACGTGTTTAGCATAACACCTGCCACAAAATAAGTGTTCAAAAATAACTTTATTTTTGACATATTTTTATAAAACGAACTCCATCATTATTGGATAGTTTTCTTTTTAATTTCTTTATTGGAGGGTCAATGTTTTACATTTGACAGTAAATACAATAGTTTGTAAATGCATGACGTTTCTCAGTTTTCCACATAACAATACAACCCCCACTAGGTCCTCTGTCATTCTTTTTGGACCTATACTCTCCCCCCCGACACACCCACCCCAGAGCCTTTTACTTTGGTGCAATACACCAACTTATTGGATAATTTTAATTGCTGTAAAGTAATTTCTTAGCCTTGCTATTGAGTGACTGCTTGTTTCCAACAAGTTTTTCTTTTTTAAAATTTGTTTTGTATTATCTTTTATTTATTTATTGGATAGAGACCATCAGAAATTGAGAGGGAAGGGGGTGATACAGAGACAGAGAGATACCTGCAACACTGCTTCACCACTTGCAATACTTCTCCCCTTTAGGTGGGGCCGGAGGCTCAAACCCAGGTCCTTGCACACTGTAACATGTATACTCCCTCAGCTGCACCACCACCTGACCCCTATTGTTTTTTAAGAATTTGTTTTCTGTCATATCATATATTTTTATTTATAAAAAGGAAACACTAACAAAAACCGTAAGATAACAGGGGTACAACTCCACATAGTTCCCACCACCAGAACTCTGTATCCCATCCCCTCCGCTGATAGCATTCCTATTCTTTATCCCTCTGGGAGTATGGACCCAGGGTCATTATGAGGTGCATAAGGTGGAAGGTTTTTTTTTTAATTTTCTTTATCTATTAGATAGAGACAGCCAGATTGAGAGGGATGGGGGTGGTAGAGAGGGAGAGACAGAGAAACACCTGCAGCACTGCTTCACCACTTGTGAAGCTTTCCCCACTGCATGTGGGAATGGGAGTGGATCTTTGTGCATTATAGCATGTGCACTCATCCAGGTGCACTGCCACCTGGCACCAACAAGTTATTCTTTGTAATACAGAACTCTGTTGATCTGCGTGTCTTCTCTTCTCCAGATTAAGCATCATCAACTCCATTTTTCACATGATAGAGATTCACTGTTTATTTGCTTTGTTGTAATGGCATATTCATGGTTTTCACTTGGTTACTTGCTCTAGAAATCATCTTATTAGTATGATGTTTAAGGTCAAGCACAAGACTTCTTGCACTACAGTGGATCTCATTTAATGATGACTTTGTTAAAACAACACAATCCTGATTGGCACATTACAAGTCAGTCATTTAAAAGGGACACTTCCAAACATGCCATATCTCAATATAAGAACACAAAAGCAAAGGAGTGAAAAAATAAGTACCTATCACCTTTGTTCCCTCAACTTGGACTCCTCGGTGCCCTAGATATGATAACCTTACTGATAATATTTCGATTCAGCAAAATCCCAAGCAGCCAGGACAATTATTTAATAGGATGAATTCCTGTCAGAACTTACTTAGCAAGGGAACTAAGAGACCTATATTAAATAAGGAAATATTTTGATCTGCCCTTCAAAGATGCCCAAACCATCACTCACAGGTAACCTGCAATGAGACCTTGCTGGGAGATTTGTGACTTTTGTAGTCCTGAGTTCTAGAATAACTTTATGGCCAGTTATGTAATGGATCCTGTAGAATGTGAAGAGATGAGTAAATAAAATCTACTACATTCTACAATATAAGCACCCAGGTGTTTTTTTTTTTGGGGGGGGGTCTTTCAAATATATATACCAAATAATATATATATATATATATGAATATGTGTGTGTCAAAATCTTTTACTTATTTTCTTTTTTTAATTTTTATTTATAAAAAGGGAACACTAACAAAAAACATAAGATAAGAGGGGTACAACTCCACACAATTCCCACTACCAGTACTCTCTATACTATCCCCTCCCCTGATAGCTTTCCTATTCTTTATTCCTCTGGAAGTATGCACCCAGGGTCATTGTGGAATGCAGAAGGTTGAAGGTCTGGCTTCTGTATTTGCTTCCCCACTGAACATGGGCATTGGCAGGTTGATCCAAATTCCCAGCCTGTCTGTCTCTTTCCCTAGTGGGGCAGGGCTCTGGGGAAGCAGGGCTCCAGGACACATTGGTGGGGTTGTCTGCCCATTGAAGTCCGGTGGCATCACGGTAGCCTCTAGAACCTGGTGGCTGAAAAAAAGAGTTAACATATAAATCCAAACAAATTGTTGATTAATCATGAACCTAAAGGTTGGACTAGTTCTGATGAAGAGCTGGGGGGTCTCTGTTTTTTAGATAGATAGTAGGCCTATTTTAGTTATATTCCAAAGGGGACATGACTTTACCTGTTTATTTTTTATTTACTAATTTTTTTTCCTGAGCCTGACATCTGATATGCAGGTAGATCCAAATTATTGTCTGGAGAGATGATGTCATGGCTAGAAAAAGGACCAGAAAACTGGATCTGGGAAGAGAGTAGCTTCCTAATATGAAAAAGGTGTATAAATATTGTTGAGTGTAAACCCCAAAAGATTTGATGTGATCTGGGGCCCATATTCAGCTTAGGAGCCTATGTGACCTCTGCATCCCTGTAGATCTGAGCTCACATTCTGTGGTCATGAGTAGGAATATTCCATGTTGCCCCAATTTCAGAACCCATCTTCCTCAGGTGGAACATAGAGTATGTTGCCCAGCCTCCCTTTGGAGGATGGAACATTCTCTTCTCTTGTTAATCCATGTTGAGGGCAAGGTCCTACAAGGGCCCACAAATGGATCTGTTTTGTTGTTCCTGATAGAAATGACTGGTAACAATGGAGAGAGGGATTTATTCGAGGTCTAGGCCCAACATGTCTGTTTGAGAATCTCAGGACTCCCTGACTAGGGCCCCAGCTGATGGGGTGGCCTGGTAGTGACTAAAGAGTCATTATTAAAGTATGCCCGTCTCTTGCCCTTATTCGGCTTTTGCAGTCCTTGCTTTAATAAGGTTAGCTTTGGAGTGAGTGAGGGAAGTATAATAGGAAGTAGGTGAGGAGGGTATCTAAGTCTAAGTAGACACTATTTCATTAGGAGCTTTATGATGTCTTTTTAGGTCTTTCTACTTTGCTTGCAGCATATATTGACTCACTGCAGACTATTGTGCACTTCTGCTTTCAGGTATATATTTTGCCCTAATTTATGTATACATGTGAACGAACATATACCCTATCTTATGGGACCTGGTCTATATCCAGGTTTTGGGACTTTGTTAGGAAGTGAACCACCCAAAATGGAATTAGAGAATCATATGAAAGGAAAGGTCTCACCTGAGCTTTTACTTATTTTCTATAAAGTTTATGCTTTATCTTAACACATTTCTTCTTTTTTCCTTTTTCCTTTTTTTTTTTTTTTTTGTCCTCCAGGGTTATTGCTGGGGGTTGGTGCCTGCACTACAAATCCACTGCTCCTGAAGGCTATTTTTTTCCTTTTTTGTTTATCGTTGTTGTTATTATTGTTGTTGTTATTGCTGTCATTGTTACTGCATAGGACAGAGAGAAATCAAGAGAGAGGAGGGGAAGACGGGGGGAGAGAAAGACACCTGCTGACCTGCTTCACTGCTTGTAAAGCTACCCCCCTGCAGGTGGGAGCCAGGGCTTGATATCCTTATGCCAATCCTTGTGCTTTGCTCCATGTGCGCTTAACCCACTGTACTACCACCCAACCCTTACACAAGTTTTTTCCTTACCTACTGCTCTTCATTCTATTTTCATAGAATTCTATTTAGAATCTCCTTTAAATTTCATTCCTGTCTTTCTAATAGCAAATCTGTCCAATTTATTGCTCAATCATAATTTTCTTGATTCTCATTGTGAAGCTCATGAATAAAAATTACTAAGTAGCATGTCTTTGAATTCCGATCCCTGTGGAAGAATATATGGTGTTTCCTTTGATAAACATAGTAAAAACTTAATAATTACCCATTAGGAATTATAAAAGCGGGACATTTAATCTATCAACTAATTTCTGTTCCCCAAACTATTTTCTGCTCAAAGAATTTCTTAAAAGACTTTAATGACCAGATAAGGTTGGGAAATGACATACATTCTACTGATTCTTAGAAATTCACAGTATCTTGTTAAAACATTTGTGAACCCTATAATAAAAATAACCTATTTTGGCGCTGGGTGGTGACACACCTGGTTGAGCGCACATGTTAAAATGTGCAAGGACCTGCGTTCAAATCCCCAGTCCCCACCTGCAGGGGGAAAGTTTCACAACTGGTGAAGCAGTGCTGCAGGTGTCTCTCTGCCTCTCCCTCTCTATATCATGCCTTCCTCTCAATTTCTGGCTTTCTCTGGCAAATAAATAAATAAATAAATAAATAAAATTTTAAAAATCTTCTAAAAAAAAGCCTATTTTTACCCAATACTTCCCAAAATTCATTGTTTCTGAAACACTTAATAACTGTCTGTGGAACACACTTTTGGGGACCTATTGCTGTAAACAACTTCTTCAGCAAAGTGATAAATATATCATGGAGACAGACAAAAAGCCCATGTTAGTCCAGCTGTCTCCAATCTTTTACTTTCCTCTTACCTACACAGTCTAATAATCTTCAAAGACAGAAAATTAGATTGGTCTGACATGACATTACTTGTTCAGAAATCCAACTTGAATTGTTATACAATATCTAGGATTCCTCTGAGTAATGGAAAGTAAATTGATGATGGCTATATTGTTTTCCCTGATATTAAATTTGCATTGACCCATTTATATTTCCCCAGGTAGGTCCATGTATATGTGTGTGCCATTATCTAGACAGTTTCCTAAGTGCTTTTACAGGCATTAGTTCATTCTTAAGTAACAATGATTTTACAAGGTCACTGCTACTGTTTTTGTTGTTGTTGTTTGCTTTGTTTTGTTTTACAAACGTAGAATCTGATGACTGCTGGAAAGTATCTTGTTTAAGGTTTACTTAACTAGAAAGGGTAAGAAGAAGAGCTTAGGTCTTGAAGTGCCTTGACTTCAAGCACTGTACATTGTATTATATTGGTTCTTAGTTTAAAGTTCTGTGGCTTCATCTTTCCTCCTCTGAGGTTTAGGCTCCATTAGCATGTGTTTGAGCAAGTCCATTTTCTCTTACTTTTTTAGTGTTTTTAAGTCTTTATTTATTAATGGATAGAGACCGAGAGAAATTAAGAAGGGAGAGGAGGTAGAAAGGAAAAGAGACAGAGAGATACCTGCAGCCCTGCTTCACTACTCACAAAGCTTCTCCTTGCAGGTAGGAACCAGGGGCTTGAGCCTGGGTCCTTGTTTTCCACCACCTGCCCGCTCCACCCAAGTCCATTTTCTCTAAGTCTGATCTCCCTTACTTCTCTTCCTAGATCCCTGGTTGTTATTTCTTTCTCTTTAAAGATTCTTCTTCTGCCCTTGCTTTATATTTTTATGTTCTCCACTCCTGCCTCTTTCAGTTTACAGTTTTGTTTTATTTTCATGGATGTTCCAACCTGAGTTTTTTTTTTCCCCCTTAGAATTCTCATTTCTGTAGTTTTAGCCTTTGGTGTTATTGGATTAACAGTGACCATACAATGCTAGTCTGAATCTTTCAAATGATAGATCTGAAAGTCAAAACACAAGATACTAAATGCACTTCTCTTCTATCCCTTTTCTTTTTACTCTCTTTGGAAACTGTGTTCACTTTCCAAGACTGCCCCATAATGCTGGCTCCTCAGTAGGGCCTCCATAGACAGTCCCATGCAAAAGGAATTGTGCCTCTATAGATTCATGAAAATGTGTTAGACTTATGCATAGATTGGCTCCTTGTCACATGTGAAAGTTTCTTCTTCCTTTCCTACATAATAAGTAAAGTGAGTCTTTTGAAATATAAAAAAGTGAGCAACTTAAGAATGGAACCATATTTTTTCTTGGCCTTATAGGTGGATGAATAAGTATACTTAGATGACCTAGGGACATTAACCTCTGGCCATTCTTCATGTATCTCTTGGCACATGTGGCCCTCAAAGCTCAGTGGGTCTAATGCAAAATCTTGTAGGAAATATGATTTAAAAATTTTAACACAAGATACTAAATTTTAACACAAGATACTAAAATATATATATATATATATATATATATATATATATATATATATTATATATATGTGCTTAGGGCTGACCAATTTTCACAGGCCTGCACAAATGGTAACCATACAGCATCAGCTCCTCACAAAACTTTCAAACTTAGGACCCTTATCCTGTCAGTATAGTAAGAGAGTATCTTCTTCTCAGAGTTGTGTGATGTGTGGTCTGTGGTGGGGGTGGTGACATGTATATGTGTATATGTGTTGTGTAAAGTCAGGCTGGAACCTTGCACTGCTCCATGCCACTTTTTCACATAGTTGGGTAAAGAAAAAAAAAATACTGAGAGAGTAAGAGACACCACAGTACCAGAGCCTCCTCCAATGTTATAGCTCTACCTATTTGATGTTGGAGCTTGAATCATGTTCTCCACCCATTGAGTAATTTCTTTGGCCCAACCTTATGTATTTGAAGCGAGAGTGTAGACCCAATATCTAACCAGAATATCAATGTATTCATGTATAAACAGTCCAGAGTTTCTTATCTGAGACACATAGAACCAGATATAATGTATAATCCAATCCAGAGTTTGGAGAATTTTAAATGAAAAATATACCCCGGCTCCCCACCTGCAGGGGAGTCACTTCATAGGCAGTGAAACAGGTCTGCAGGTGTCTGTCTTTCTCTCCCCCCTCTGTCTTCCCCTCCTCTCTCCATTTCTCTCTGTCCTATCCAACCACAACATCAATAAACAACAATAATTACAGCAAAATAAAAATAATATAAAAAAGAAAAATATAGAGTACATACAACAATGTCAAAATTGTTATATATCAATATAATATTGTCAGATAGCACCACACACACCAGTGTTTCACTATATCTGCAAGACATCTGTGATTAATGTCACTGATTGGGAGAGAAGGAGCCCCATAGCTCTTCAGTGAGTTTTCACCTTTAAGACAGTTAAAATCAAATTAATTTGTGTGGCAAATAAATTTGGAAAAAAAACAAACCACTTTCAGGTTTTCAGTGTCATGCTTTTTTACTGGAAGATTGGAGTTAAGAAAGTGGGGCCTGTAGAAATGGACCTACCCTATGGTCCTGCAATTCCTCTCCTGGGGATATATCCTAAGGAACCCAACACAGCCATCCAAAAAGTTCCATGCATACCTATGTTCTAAGCAGCACAATTTGTAATAGCTAAAACCCAGAAGCAACCCAGGTATCCAACAACAGATGAGTGGCTGAGAAAGCTGTGGTATATATACACAATGGAATACTACTCAGCTGTTAAAAATAGTGATTTCACAGTTTCAGCCAACCTTGGATAGATCTTGAAGAAACCATGTTAAGTGAAATAAGTCAGAAACAGAAGGATGAATATGAAATGATCTCACTCTCAGGCAGAAGTTGAAAAACAAGATCAGAAGAGAAAACACAAGTAGAACCTGAACTGGAGTTGGTGCATTACACCAAAGTAATAGACTCTGGGGTTTTGGGGGGAGAGTACAGGCCCTAGAACAGGATGCAGAGGACCTATTGGGGGTTGTATGGTTATGTGGAAAACTGAGAAATGTTATGCATGTAAAAAACTACTATATTTACTGTCAAATGTAAAACATTAATCCCCCAATAAAGAAATTTTAAAAAATTAAAAAAGAAAAGAAATTGGGGCCTGCAATAAATTGAAAGATGCTGCAAAATGATGAAGGCCCACACTCTGAAGGCTGAACCTTGGAGCTCAAATCACACTTTCCTTCTCAACTGACTAAGTAGATCTTGGCCAAACTTTTTGTGTTTGAGTTTACTTCTGTAAAAGAAGCTTGAGTATTTGCCTCATTGAGTTGTCATTAAAAAATTAAGGAATTTAGAAAGCTAGCACAAAGTAATTTAGCTGCTATTGTCATTATAATTTCACTGAGATCTAGTTAGTGGACTTCCCCCAAACTGAGCAACGTATTCTCCTTTGGAGAAAGCAACTGTGTGGGGAGAAATATAGTGTCCAATGTCAATTTTTCAAAGGAAGCAGGAAATAATTGTTACAATGTTAAGCATATTCATGTTCTTGTGGCCTTTGTGTTCATTTCCTTGTAATTCTCTGTTAAGATCCTAATGGTTAATATCACAGAGGCTGGTGAGCATACGATCAGGAAATTTCGGTAACTTGAATGTTAGTAACTTCAGACTAAATATCCTGACACATCTATCCTGCTGCAGGGCTAGCCTTTCACGCGAGCTCCTTGATGTCTGGAGGTGTACAGATGCCCCCTCCTTCTGAGACAGTGTTAGGACAGTATCACTGTCTCATCTTCTGCCTCAGTTGCTCCTTTCATTGGCTTCCACCTTCTGTTTAACTGGATTTCCATTCTTCAGATTTGTTAATATTCTGAGTCAGGTTAATGTCATCTCTGCCAAGTCTGTTATAGACATTCTCGTCCCGGAGCCTGTCTGTTGCTATAAGATAACTTTAGTTTTCTCAGCTGGAATCATTTATGCGATATTTTCACTGTATAATTTTCTGAAGGGAATCTTACTTCCTTTACTTTCTAATTCTTGGGAGCCAGTTCATTACACCTCCTGTCAGTAGCAGTTTGGACCAAGGAACAGGGACTAAAGGACATTGGAAGTAATTCCTTCAATTTCATATGAGGTTGCTGACTGTTTCCTCACCATCTATCTCTTCATCTGACCTTTTAGGAATGAGAGGCCCCAGTAACTGTACTCTGGCTAGATCTGGTCTACTTCTTCGGCTTTTTCAAACTATCACAATAGTAATATATCCTCTTTCTTAAAAGATGTCAAACCCTGTCCTTTCTATCACCGTGTATAATAACTGCTAAAATTTTCATTAATTCTCAAAAGAGAGTTACGGCTTTTATCAGTGAATCAATTTGCATAAACTGATCAGGGTGTTTATTTATATTTTCCATTGCTGTTGTTGTTTGGGGGACTCGTTGCTCCAAAACAACTTTTACAAATAGACAAAGACAGAGGCAGGGAAAGACAACAGAGTACCAAACCTCACTCTAGAGAAATAAAAACAAAGAGACAGAGGGAGAGATTTAAAAACATCAGCTCAGCGTACCAAAGCTTCTTCCAGTATTTTAAGAGCAAGGTTCAAACCTGGGTCATGTGAGTGCCAAAGCAGGTACCTTACAGGAGAGCCATTTTTCTGACCAAAAACTCATTTAGCCAATTACTTGAAGAAATGGGTGGTAAAATTGAAAAAGATGAAACATTTGTATACTTCTACCAGATTCTCATCCTCTTACTTATAGAAGAAAACCTTTAAAACAAGTCTTCAAATACGTACTGGTTGAGGAGTAAAAAACTGTGCCTATAAACTGAACACTCTGTCTCACTCTTTGGCCCACGAAGCTCTTCAGCTCACTCAGTGTGGATGGTTATCTTTAATTGAAGTAGCATTTCTCTACTAGTGGAAGCAGTATCGCTAAAATGATAGACCAGGCATTGCAAACCATTTCCTTGGGGCAAATTTATATCTGTACTTCATTTCTTTAATGTAAGCTTAACAGTATTTCAGTGGACAGGAATTAGGAATTATATGCTCTAGTGCTAAACATAAACTTGTATGTGGTACTTGGTTGTTTGTACTTCCAGTTTCCTCTTCTGTTAAATGAAAGACTTGCTTTACATTTCCCATTTTTAACACACTCTGAATTAACTTATCTGGTATATTACTTCCTTTTCTTCATTAGTGTCTACCTATCACTTATCTTTTCTAATTTTCATTAAGGTTGTTTGAGAGACAGACTTATATTAGTAAAGTTTAAGTTTCAGGACCCTTCACTAGACTCCTTCTAAATTAAAAAAAAAACAAAAAAACAATGCCATACCAAATTTTATATTTTGATGTTAGTATTCATTTGCCTTTCCTTTTAAACAGAAATTACATATGCTTTAGACTCCACAAAATTTGTACTTTCCCTTCTGTGGTTAAGGGAAGAACGGTATGTATAAGATTATCTAAATATGAATATGAAGGATATGAGAAAAGTAATAGAAATATAATAAGCCAACCAGTAAGTAGGTTTACTCATTTAATCATGAAGTAAGAAGATTCTGCTTTCTGGAAGACAAAGTGAAGCAGTATGCTTGATATAATTATTACTATCAAATCTGGAGGAAATGCTGGGGGGGGGCATGCACTAATGCTGAACTCTGAGGAGTGTCTTAGTGGAACATCTTACAGGGTACAAGATCATGCTATGAACAGTGTAGTAGTATTACTCCTAAAAATCTCTGAAACAAGAATTAACTTTCGTTCACCTATACATTGGGCAACTCTTCAGTGTCAAACACTGTTCTGGGCAGAGATTAGAGTTGCAGAAAGTAATGAGACATAGTATGTTCTCTCAGAGCTCTAGGGAAGACATGAAGAATCTTATAAATCAGCTGCTAAGTTGATTGGGGAAGCCTCTAGAGAAAGGCATAAGGTTGCAAAGGAGTGTGGCTATCGCACACAAGCAAGATGGGGAAGGAAGGGGAGAAATAACTTATGAGCTTAAATTGTAGAGGTAAATATATTCTTTGCCTAGGAGTTAGCACAACTGAAGGAAAACCTGTGCCTAGACGGTTTTTCCTGAGCATAATCTGAATCCCATTCCTTAGTTTGTTTGTTTGTTTGCCCCAGGGTTTGTTGCCAGGGCCCTTTTGTTTTTTTGTTTGTTTTTGTTTACTTGACAAGACAGAGAGAAATTGAGAGGAGTGGGGAGATAGAGATAAATAGGTAGATAGATAGATAGATAGATAGATAGATAGATAGATAGATAGATAGAAATCTACCTGTATATCTGCTTCACAGCTTGTGAGATGTACCCCTACAGGTGGTTGAACAGCCTTGAACCTAGTTCCTTGCCCTTAATTTGGTACCCTCAGCCATTTTTATGAGCATTGCCACTACTGTGATGTGATTCATTTCTTTTTTAAAAATATTTATTTATTTTCACTTTTGTTGCCCTTGTTTTATTGTTGTAGTTATTATTGTTCTTGATGTCATCGTTGTTGGATAGGACAGAGAGAAATGGAGAGAGGAGGGGAAGACAGAGAGGGGGAGTGAAAGATAGACACCTGCAGACCTGCTTCACTGCTTGTGAAGACACTCCCCTGCAGGTGGTGAGCTGAGGGTTGGAACCAGGATCCTTATGCAGGTCCTTGAGCTGAGGGTTGGAACCAGGATCCTTATGCAGGTCTTTGCACTTTGTGCCATGTGCGCTTAACCTGCTGCACCACCGCCCAACTCCCTCATTGATTCATTTCTTACAGACTTCAGAGATTCCTTTCATGACATGAAATCAACATAGCTATTGTTTTACGTAAGCATTTGAAAGCTTTCTCAGAAAGGACTCATAGATTTTTAATGAATTTACTGATTTATTAGTCTGTTTACATGTATGTGGAGAATCAAGAGTACATGTACATTACAATAAGAAATATTAGGACAACTAAACTAAATATATTAGTGGGCATTTCTCAGTGTTCAGATATTTTCAGCTTCAGAATTCTTTACTAGAATGAGAAGTTTTAAAACCTTCTCTAAGTAATTTCCATTTTACAGCAATGAAATAGAAGATGATTCACCTGGAAGTACTGCAAAAAAAAAAAATGGATAAGCCACAAAGAAAAAAAGATGAAGAAAAACCAGAATTTTAAGCATCCAAATGTTAGGTAATAGAAAACATCTTCATGAGGAAAATAGGATCTCATAACAGCCCTACTTGGTGAGGCTTATATAGCTGGAGTGAGCATTTCTTTCTTTCACTGGCAGCCCCAAAGAGATGGAAAATTTTCTGCACCTTTCTAAAGTATTCAACTGCAGCAAGTACTGCATCAAGCAGTCTTGTGGGTTTGCTCGCCATTACCATTGGCCAAATATCCTGAGAACAGCACCTTGCATTATGCATGGCCTTCTAGCTCCATGGAAATGTGAAAAAAAAAAAAAAAAAAACATGAAAACTCTCTTCCTGCCATCCTAACTTTCATTCTCTTTGACGGATTACAAAAGGCAAGCAGTTCCTTGCAATGGAGCAGGATATTCAATCATAGGAAAATTGGAAGCCTCTGCAATTGATACAAAAATTATGATACTGTCATCATAGCTTATTCAACAGGGGATTTGCAAAGGAAAAAAAGAAAGATTCAGTACCAAGTCACTGTCACACTGTGGCAAATATAACCTGCTAAAGTGTAGGGTCAGGAATTCAGCAGTCTTTCATTGTCATAGGACAGTTCAAAAGCAGAAGTGAAAATTTAAATTTTCAGCTTGAATTTGGCTTGATAAGTGTTCAATAAGTAAGTTAAAAACACCATATACTCTGCATTTAAAATCAAGAAATGAATCGAGAATCTATCTTAAACTATATAATATTAAGAAGAACAATAAAAATATTTCATTCCTTTCAGGAATTAAAAAAATAAAATAAATTTAATTCCTCTTCCTCCTCTCCCCATGAAGAAACAAGAACATAGCTCTGGATTTTAAATAATACAACACTAAAAATCTCTGAGTAAGGTACAATTATTAGCTAAAATGAGCAGAGGGCAGTTGCGCAAAGACAAATGCAAAAAATAGAAATTTAATGATTCCTACATTTACCACTTGTTAATGCACTTGATGAGAACAAGTCTTCACAGCTCATTAACAGCTATCATTTATTGACTGTGTAGCATGTGTCAGACATTTTTATGGATTATCTCATTCAATTGTCACAGCAGAACTATGGAGCAGATACTATTAATTGTCTTTCAGAAGAGTAGACAAGTGTAGAGAAGCTAGAAAACCTATATGAAATCATTCAACCAGCAGGTGCAAAACTAGACTCTGAATTCACATCTCAAGCGCTCACCTATATCACCATCAGAATTCCCCAGAGAGAATGCTGCTTTCTGACTTTCAGTTGGAAACACCAACATAGTGTTGCTTGCCTGATGAAGCTACTGTAGTAACAAGTATTGGGCTGGCAAGATAGCTCCTTTGGATAATATGCTTGGACTATCATGTAGACAACCCAGGCTCCAGCTGACCCACTGCTACACTGAAGGACATTTCGGTGGTATGGTGTGTTTCCCTCTCTCTGTCTTTGTGTCTGTCTCTGTCTTTCTATCTGAAAAAGCCAGCTTATAATGACACCCTAGTGACAACAAAGGAAATTATCATCATATTATAAAAGGAATGTAACACATTATCTGCCAGTGTTTTGACTGCCTTACAAATATCTACTTATATAAATTTTGCAATAGAACTAACAAGTTGGAAACTGAGCCCCTGTGTGCATAAGCAGTGTGCCCCAATGTCACACCATTAGACTGCGAGAGCCAAGCTTCACATTCAGACAGCCTGGTTCTCATGTCTCTGCTCTTGGACAGGAGTTTTTAGCTGGAGTCAGGCTAAATTCACTTCTGAGTTCATACCAAATCCGGCGCATTCTGACATGGTTGCACCATCTTAGCACTACCTGTAAATCAAAGTGTAAGCTGAAAAACAAAAAAACAATGACGTCTATGATCAATATGAACAACCTAGTATATTATTGAGTTATTCTGCTCAATTAAGTTTCTATTAGAGTTTAATTCATATATCTGACAAGTAAAAGAGGAATAGAAATGATGGTTTTGAGAAATTAATCAAATTAAGTACCAGATGACTTTCGGCAACTAACACTTAGCAAATACCATTTAGAAGTCCAGTTACATAGGTGAATATGTTTGCACAAGTCCACGTTGTACATATTTGGTATTCTGTGTCCAGGACATAAGCCTAGCTCAATATCTGTGTTCTGAACTGCATACAAATGTTCATTAACCTATTAGTCAAGCACAAAATGTTTGATGTCATAGAGTTTTCCATGAGAAGCTGCTGAAGTTGAGCATGAATTTCTCAATTCTGATGAGCTCAGGAGTTTTAAAATGAAAGCAGTGTGGTTTCAATTACTGAGTGTATTCCTAGTACTTATTAGTATTTCCTGTAATTATTTCCTAGTGATCTGAATTCTGTTAAGTATTGTTTGTGATATTTGTATACTATGGCAAAAATGTCATATACTAATACAATACTAACAACTTTTCTCTATTGTTTTCTTTCTTTTCAGGTATCCCCAGTATTTCCAGTATTGGTAGTAAGTAAAAAAAAAAAATCAACCCAAATTTAAGCTAGCTTTGCTTTGTTGTTCAGCACCTCAGATCTATTTTCCTTGTGTCCATTTCTGATGTAAGACAGTATTTATTTATTTGGTGTGTGTGAGAAATGAATTATTTGGTTTGTTTTCTGCATAGATATGGTGAGAACACAGATAAAGTAGTTATCTGTGTATAACTCCTCTTTGGTTATCTTGACTACTTTTGACCAATAAGGGCTACCTTTGCAGAGTATAATTACTTACGTAACTACAGGTTCCTAAAAAGAAAAAAAAGAAAAGAAAAAATACAAAGAACGGTCCTATTTACCTACTCTTAGTAACCAGCAAACAAATTGAACTCTTTCCCCTAGGACTGAATATGGATTTTGGCCATACTAGAGAAACGCAGAAAGTGAGTGCCGATGAATGCTTTGAACATTTTCAACCAAAGAGAAAAATCATGAAAGCAGGAGTGGAAAGGGAAGGAATTTTATTAATTCATCAAATTCAAGTCTCTGTGAAGGCCTGAAATATGCAGATTGTTGTCATTATTTTTTCTACATAAATGAATGAAAACAAATCATAATGTCCACTCTGCCCCCTACAACAAAGTGATCTGTGTTTTAATGAATACATAGATTTAGATTTAATAAAAGTTAAAAAATTATACACAGTGGTGAGGAGTCAGTACTAGAAGTTCTTGAAAGACATCTCTTAGCAAATGTAAGATAAATCCTTCTCCAACTCTCTATAGAACCCTTTCTCAATACCAGTGTCAAGAGAATTCTCCTAGCCATCATGGAAATAACCAGGTTATATTCCCCCTTCATTGGTATAACAAAGACACCTCAAAGCCAGATTTGAAGCCCTCATTTAAGAATATGCCCCATAATGTATTCCAAAAATATGTATTATTTATTAATTTGCTCATTTCTTATGAACTGGAGACAAGTGGGAGAAAGAGAACCAGAACACCACTCAATTTTGGCATTAGAATGTTAGAGGGAATGAACTTCTGACCTCTGAGGCTTCAGACATACATGGTCTATGCTCGTTCAGACTGAGCTATCTCCCTAGTTAAAAGATTTCTTTATTTTCATCAGAGGAGAAAGTGAGCAGGGCAATGCTCATGCAGATAATGGCTCCAGGGACTGAACCTTTGGTCAATGGGGCCTCAAAGTTTACAAGTTTACTGTGTTTCTGCTGCACTGTTTCCCTGCCCTTATGTCCCATAACATCTCAGAGCAGAACTTCATATGTTTTTGGAAATCAACCCTTCCCTTTTTTGATGGCTAACCAGTGGCTTAGTAATTGCTTAGAAATAAAGTACCATGAGTCGGGAGGTAACACTACAGGTTAAATGCACTTGACTGCAAAGTGCAAGGACCGGAGTAAGGATACTGGTTCGAGCCCCTGGCTCCCCACCTGCAGGGGAGTCTCTTCACAGGCAGTGAAGCATATCGGCAGGTCTCTGTCTTTCTCTCCCCCCTCTGTCTTCCCCTCCTCTCTCCATTTCTCTCTCTGTCCTATCAAACAATGACGACATCAATAACAATAATGACTACAACAACAATAAAACAACAAAGGCAACAAAAGTGGAAAAATTAAAAAATAAAACTCTACCCCCCCAAAAAAAAAGAAAAGAAATAAAGTACCAAGGACACCAAGATTAACTCTTTCCACGGTCCTTAAGACTTTTCACTACAGTTTTACTCCTCACAGACTTCATCTCGTAAGTACTCTGCCATGTAGTCTGATGGCAGTGTCAGCAGCAGCAGCTATATCATTGCAACCCCCAGCATCCATCTGAAAAGCAATACTCTGATAATTTGGATAAAACAACTCACTTTTATAAATGCACACTCAGGGTTTCCCATTTATAAATCAGCCAAGTTTACTTAAGCTTGTAAATAGGTCTGACCACAGATTTGTTAAGCACTAGACACAGCAAATGCCATGAAAATTAGCCCCTTTGTAAATAGAAGTAGTGTTCACAGCCATTTAGATATCAGCCTGAGACTAAAGCATCCTATTTCTGGTCTTGTTGAAATGACATCAGTGTTAGAAATTTTTAATAGCCCGATTTACCTGCATTAGTATCTTCCTTGGCATATGCCTAATTGTATATGTACCCCCACATTTTGCTCCTTTCAGGCCTTGACAGTTGCATTTTCATAGTGCAAAAAGGGACCACATGGAAGCAAGCAATGGTGATCTGGCCAGTGGAAAGTTTCAGAAATGGATGAATGGAAAGTAGTTCTTTGGTGTTGGGATGTGTTTTGTTTGGAGTGTCAGTTGTGTGTTGCATGGAATTTCTGAATGTACTGCTCACTCGACATCTCATTTGGCCACCTCCACTACATGCTTCATCTCTGAGCATCAGCAGATGTTGACCTTTGACACAATGAATCGGGAGATTCCCGTTTTGTTTTGCTTTGTTTTATTTTGAAATCAGTGGTGACCTGAAAGGATGCTTTGCTGTGACTTTCAAAAGTATATTAGACTTTCCTATGTGGAATTTAGGAAAATTTAACTCAGTTCTTGACCAATATCCTCTGAAGATGAAGAGATAGTTCACACTCTGTCTTCATGACCACTCTGATTATTTGGGCTGGAGTGAAGTGGGTGTTTCCATAGATTTCTTCATCACACAGACTGTAAGCGTATCTAGGGCTCACTCATCATCACATATGACTAGTTGGCTGATCGTTTCACTTTAACATCAAGACATTTTTGATTTAATAGCATTCATAAACTATTTCTTTGTGGGCTTATTAGGTGCTCACTGAGTATGCTGGTGAATTTCTTTCCTCTCAAAAGGGCGAGAATTCACAGATAGGCGACTCACTGCCTAATCTAGATGGTACAAGAATAAGGTTTTCATGGTGTAAATAAGAAAAAGGGGGGAGCTGCTTTGATTTTAACCAAGTGTGAGTGTTTGCCAGGGCAATTATTTATCCAAGGATGGAATCAATGAACACAATTCTGCCAATATATAGAAAGATGCAATTATAATAAATGTTAACATTCAAAAGATTCTCATCATCAAAGCATATATTAAGGAAAATTAATGATGTATGCCTTCTACTAGAATTATTGATGTATGTAACCATAAGTTCACATACATATGCTATATGCACAATGCCTAAAGGTTTTGTAGCCTTAAAATATTTCAGAATAGATCTTAAATTGACAACTTTCATATTAATTTTCAAATACAAGAACAGAATGGTCATCCTTTCTGTTCATCTGCTAAAAATATATTTTAAACAAATTTCCCATTAAGGTCATTTGTACATGTTTTTGTCTTTTTAGGAAATCAGTTTTCCAAACATCCCAAAAGCACTTGATTTAAAACTTGATCATTTTGGTGTGCTTTGGTCATGTCTGAAATACTAGTGATATTGTCAGCAATTAATGAATGCCAAAATATATCAATAGACATCTAAGAATTATGCGCTCTGATTTTACCTTACCTGATGTGGTAGAATGAATTATCAATCAGGTTTCATTTTAAAATAAAATATATCATACACTTATAAAAAAAATTCTGAGTTTCATCCAAGTGAAGATTTCTTGATATTGATTAGCAAAATTAGGTTACCTTGATGTGAATGTTTTTGCTAAAGCTATAAACTAGCCATAACCTCCTAATATATATATTCCTTCATCCTGAAAATAAAGATTTCTTTATTCTAAACAGTATTTTATAAAGAGTATGATTAAAACTACAACAATTGTCCTAATGTTCCAATAGCTTTGTGTGGATGATTATTACTTAAAGACAAAAACACAATGAGTCAGAGGTTAAAGGTAGATTGTCCACTGATAAGGAGGAAAAAAAACATTTCAAGAGGCTTGAAAATTTTTAGTAAATAAAATTACATCTTATAAAAACAAAAAAGCAAAAAAAAAAAATTGAAAATCGTATGTGAGCCTAACTAGACAAAAGTTTTAAAAATTAGCTTCAAATGACTTACATCACAGCATATCAGGCATAGATTATTGATGGGGGTGTTTATTCTGTATTCTGTCCTTTTCAGTTTGAATTGAAACAATAGTTCATTTAAGACAAATATTTCGTTTTCCTTTCTTTTCTCTGATAATGAGCATTGTCTTCATCTCACAGTTAAAAATTCATCTCTAATTTGACTTAATTGGCAGAACTATTAAACAAGGGAAGTGCTACCTGCAGGGATCCATCAGCCTGTTGAGAAAACCCAGAGATGTTTTCATACTTGAAAGCATTTGATGCCAGTTGGAAACCTTGTAAAAGTTGTTTTCCATACAGCATCCAAATATTTTTGTTCACTTCCGTGATTTACTGAGAAAACCTGGATCGTGAGGAAAATGACAAGGTTAATCTTTTCCTCCACCCAGGGATTATTAACAGTCATGTTTGTGCTATCCACAGATCTCCAGTGTTTGTGTGGTTTCTCCCTTTGCTTTAATACTTCTAAATCCTCCAAATAAAAGTTTCATTTGAATTGCACTTTAACTAATTAGACTTTATATAATAATAAGGGGGGCAGGAGGAGGAGGAGGCTAGTGTAGTTATATGGCAGTTGCATGGTGTGTTACATCCATTTTGAATTGTTTGCTGATGTTCTAAAAGGAAAGCTCAGGTCACAGACTTTGTTTCATCATGTACCTAGGATTCTCATCACAGATCCATTTCATCTTTGTGTAACTAACATCTCACATTCACGAAACCTTTATGGTGATCCTAAAATTGAATGAACATTAAGGATATAGCCACGTCTTAGTTCTGAATAAATCAGATGTTCCAATAACTAAGGAGAAAGTACTCCCCTACCTTAAAAAAAAAAAAAAAACAGGAGGGTTAGCAATCTTGACTGTCCACCATTTCTCACATTAAGACAATTCACTTTTTTCCACACCAGATTTCTCTATTAAAAATCTCATTTTTTAAATTCTTAGTGGTGAGAAATTTTAAGTGTGAGCTGCTATCTTTATGCCTTTGCTAATTATATCTTCATAGGAAGAACTGGGAATTCTACCTGAAACAAAAATTTGTCTAAATTTATTGGCAAGCTTTTAGTGAAGGTTTATCAAGATGGTTTATGGTAAACCATCTAATGTATACTTGAACTGTGAATTCTTGTAATGACTGCGGTTTTCAATAGAAGGCCTCTTGGGTTTTGGGTTTTGGGAGTTGCTGTACTTCCTGAGAAAAGTCAAACCATTTTTCTTGGAAGTGAAGGGAGATGTTCCCCATGTCTACAGAATCCCATTTTCCAAATGAAATCACACAACTGAGGCTCAGAATGACTAAGAAGTTTGTTGAATTAATACTGACAGAAAGACCTCTCTAGCTCCAAATACTATGCTTATAACATTACACCCAGTGGAACACTTAGGTAAAAAAAAAAAAATGCTAGATTTATTTATCTCTTGCTCCAGAATCTTTCCAGTCTACTATACTGCACCTTAGACTCAGTGGTCTTTGAGCTGAATTAGTTTTGTTTGGGGACTTTAGGGCCCTGGAGAAAGCCAGTTAATTTTATGGTTCCTCCATGTATTGTAAAAATGCCTAAAAATACAGAATCTGAAAAAAAAAAAAGGGCTAGAGGACTGTGAGCCTCTTCTCCATACCCCATCAAATATGCTCTCCACTACACCAAACCTCCCTGATGTACTTAGAAAAAGAGGAAACAGATCAATATCTAATATATTAAAGAACAATTGATAGTTTGTGAAAATGAGTGGGCAAATGGTGAAAAGTACCTATGCCTATTCAATGATAATAAAAATCTATAATAAGAAAATCATTTATAGCAAAATAAAATTGTGTATCATCTCAAGGACATTTCTACCACTATCTCATCCTTAAACTATATCTTCCCCATCAGTTTAATTATGTATTTCTTAGAGTAGGCAGCTTACTGTGAGGATAGAAAGATTACCTTCAAGGCCCTAGGAATATCCTCCAGATAGCTTTAAAGCTCACCAGAGATTCCTTTCTAGACAGCAATAATGCTTCCAGATTCCCCGGAGAACAATGATGGCAACTGTATAAACTCAAAGAGACTCTGTGACTTTGACTCTACCTGATATCCTCCTCACCCATGCCTTAAAGAAAGATATTCAATGAAAGCTCACTAACATCCTCTCGACAGTGACTTTTCATATCCAATATAGCATATCAATTTCCCACATATTTTTAAACATAAAAAATAGTGTTCTTAGTAACATAACTCGCTTAATTTCATCATTTTATAGATAAATAGGACATAATCAAATTATCTAAATCACAAGACAATGGCCAAGACAAGGCTCTTCATTAATGTCTAATTTCCAAACTAGGACTCATTCCTTTCTGTCATAATATTAGAATTGTCCTTATTTAATAAATTAGAAACATTTGGAATTCTGTAGTAGACTTGCAAAAATTAATAAATGGAAAAACATAGTCATACTTTTGTGTTCTTCAATTAAAAGTTGCCTATGTTTCACACATGGTGAATATCATGTATGATTGAAAGCAACCCTGATTCCCAAGTTTTCTTGATATTGGGAATGTTTTCAGATTTATGCTTCAGGGGTTTTTGTTGGCTTATTTGTTTTTTAGTTTGATTCACTATGGTGTCAGCAGTAGATGTTCATGTTTCAAATGTTCTAACATTGTTCTTTCCAACTTACTAGTGCATGGTTTTCCTTGGGACATGAGAGAAATTCTAACAGGATCTTAAATCTACAGCTAGAATTTGAGACTCTTACTCATGAACATGAATTTCAAATGACACACCAAATTTCCACATAAGTTTCCTGAACTATTTCCTTAAATAAAAAATTCAGATAAGTTACACACTTAATTCATAGTCTAAACTGATGTATTTCTACCTGAAAGAAACTTGGAAACTGATTATTTTATCTTTAAATGTTAGAAATCAAATCTTTCCCACAATGCTTCAAAACAATTTCTGTTGCCTTCTTAGAACTGTATTATCCCCAAAATTAAGTAGTATCTTAAATTAACTTTCTAATTTGTCAGAGACACTTATTTGGGAACAGTTAAAATTGCAGGAAAGAAAAGAAGAGAAAGGAGAAAGTAAGGGATATAATATATTCTTTACTTCAATTCATTAAGAACTATTTGTACTGGAGCAATTTTGTTTCACTACTATGTCAACCTCAGTAGAATACTTAGAATTAAAACTTGCTGGGTCCAGGGAAAAAGCATAATGTTTGTGCAAAATACTTACATGCCTTAAGCTCTGAGGTCTCAGATTCAATTCCCAACACCACCATAAGCCAAAGATGAGCAGTGCTCTGATAATATATAAGTAAATTAACTAATTAGTTAATTAATAATCAATCTTAACAATTGACTATAAATACAAGTAAATGTTACCTCATTCTGTCTTGACAGCAATAAACACATTGTTATTATCCCCATTTTCAGATAACAGATATGAAACACACTTAGATTTGAAAATGGTTGTCAGATGGAAATATCTAATATTTTGCTTTATTTTTTTAAGAGGGCAAATATAGGGTATATGGTCATTATATATTTACACACTGAGTCAAAAATCTCAGGAGTCCAGCTGAGGTGATCATCAAGACAATATTCGTCCATTCTCCAGATGTGTCCCAGACATGTAAACAGGGGTTTACACTAAAGACTATTTTTGAAAATAATGACCATTATAATTCCATTGGAAGTATATGGTAATCTCTCCTCTTATTCTGATAATGTCTCAATTCCTATTTGGGATATAATAGTCCAAAGGATCATAGACAAAATATGCAGCAACAGTTTCTCCTTCACACATGGAACTCATAATTTCCTAGATTCTTCAAAAAGCATTTGCTTCACCCCAAAACTGTTCATCTTTCTAAGATGAAATTTACTGTGACCCTACTGGGCCATGGTAGAACTTAGAGTCATGGAACTATAAAGTCGAGAGAAATCTTAAATATATGTTATCATATTTTATCCCTTAACTTGCAGGTAAGGGAATGGAAAACTAGAGAACAAGATAGTTCCTTAGCAGCATAGCTGGAACTAAACTCATCATCTGACTCTAGTGCCCTTTATCTTGCAACAAACTGTCAGGCTGATATCTTTATATCAATACCAAAATATTACTTGGTTGATTTATGAAATCAATAAATTCTATAGCAGTTCATCTAGAGAGACAACACAAATAATCTCTTTGTATTATAATTTTTTCTATTTGAAATAAGTAGCCCAGTAACTAAAAGTTCTTAAAAACTTCATGCTGGGAGCCAGGTGGTGGTGCAGCTGATTAAGTGCACATGGCACTAAGTGCAAGGGCCGGCATAAAGATCCCAGTTCAAGCCCCAGGCTCCCTACCTGCAGGGGGTTTGCTTCACAGGTGGTGAAGCAGGTTTGCAGGTGTCTATCTTTCTCTCCCCCTCTCTGTCTTCCCCTCCTCTCTCCATTTCTCTCTGTCCTATCCAACAACAACAACAGCAATAACAATAATAACTACAACAAGGATGATAAACAACAAGGGCAACAAAAGGGGAAAAATTTTTTAAAAAGAAAGAAAAAAATTCAAAAAAAGACTTCATGCTTTTCTGTATTTATGTATGTGACTGCACATACACAAAGAAAGCAATATATAATCTGCTTTTCTTTTCTAGTAAATGTTTTTAAAAGTTAGTGAAAATTCCATGTCTTGCAAGAATGTTATTTGTTGTGATCTAATTATGGAGGAAACAATCTAATAATACCTATTTACAGTAGCCTAGCCACTTGATATCAATTATTAAATTATTAGATATTTTCCATGGCCTTCTTGCAAGGCCTTGCCCTTTCTCAAAGAGAGCCAATCTAATTAGGAAGACATGAAATAGACCTATAAAATTTAACCTAATAGTATTAAACATCATGCATATCCACATGTCAGTGAGGAAATGGGCACAGACAACATGCTACAGTTGTTTAGAGGCAAGAGCTCTCTTTGACATCTTGTATAATCCTAAAATACCATAGAGAAGATGTGATTTTGATTGATCTCAGAAGATGGTAGGATTTGAGCTAGGAAATTGTTGTTTTAGTAGTTATGATCTATATTCCTTTGTAATAATAGTTCAAAGAACAAAATTAAAATCCTAGTTCTACTTTATTTTACTGTTTTTTTTCCTCTGAGAAACTGCATAAATAAAAATGGAAAACAAATCCACTTCTTTTCAGAGATAATGGCTCACACTTAAAACATACCCTGAAGAATCTCTCACAAAAGATGAATGCAGCCAGTTAATATCTGTAAATATAAATTGTGGAGAATGGACTCCTTAAGTGAGAAATTATTTCTTTCATGTTATCTTCTAGTTTCAGGCACCACTTTTATATAGCATTTGAATTGCTGAAGGCCTTATTTAGTTATTTGTACGAGTACTCTACTCCATTGCAAACATAAATGTATATGACTTTGTTAAGAAACGGGCTATATAGTCAATGTCCATTCAGTGTTCTGGGAATCATCAATTGCTTG
Organism: Erinaceus europaeus; assembly: GCF_950295315.1. Lineage (NCBI taxonomy): Eukaryota > Metazoa > Chordata > Mammalia > Eulipotyphla > Erinaceidae > Erinaceus > Erinaceus europaeus. The sequence goes on from NC_080172.1 coordinate 89,351,372, forward strand.
CTCTGTTTGGTACAGACATCATGTTTTGTTAAGTGCATCACAGCCAAAGTAAAGAGTAGTTTTGTGGTTTTGTGTTTTTGTCCATAGAATTTTCTGTTTAGACTAAATGACATTATAGCTGAAAATAACATACCCTGATTTTTCCTGATGCATGCAGATCCTCCAAAGTCTAATAGGATATGGCCGAATATTTCTTCCCTTGAGGTTTCTAACCCAAAACAAGGTAGGAGCATGTAAAATTCCTACTGATATAAAATCCCAACTGTTTAAAGGGAAAATCCCATATACTATATTAGCACCAGATAAGAGCATTTTCATGAATACCATGTCTTTGAATCATAATTCCAACCTTTTTTTCTAATATGAATGGTGTCCCAGAAATATTACAATGAAAGAATATAGGAAAAATTCTATGGTACAAACATTTTAAGCATTTAATCAAATTTGCATTGATGCCAGTCAGTCTCAAGAGAAAACTAGTTTTTTTTTCTATTATCATCACAGGGCTAAATATAAATATCTTAGAAATTTGTTAGGAACACAGCTGTCCTTCCACTGATTCTACCTTTTACTTTTCACATATAAACTGGTTGATCAGTTGTGCTGAGGTTTCAAGAACATACTTAAAAGTAGTATTGCAACCTCTAACAGATCTATTCTCTATACTTGCTGCATATTGATTTAAAGAAGTGTTTATCTGTCTCCTTTCTCCCTCTCAACTCCTCCCACTGCCCTCTGTATGCCTCCCTCCCTCCCCTACTTTCTCTCCCTGGATCTCTCTCTCACTCTCTCTCTCTCTTTCTCTCTCTTTGCCAATAAAACAAGTTTTCTCTGTTGGGACTTACTCCTCTTCAACTTCTTTATTGACCAACATTCACTTCTACCAACTTTAAGAACACACTATTTCTACCTCCCCTTAGAGCAATGATTATTTGCTGACTTCTAATGTCAGAAATAAGTAAAAGAGAGGCAGAGCAATGTGATTACACAGGAAGAAATAGAACATTTTTTTTTAATTGGGCAATAAAATTCATAAGATGCAGTGTAATGTTAATTCCAAATTAACATGTAGCCTATAAATATTCTTAGACTTGTATAAATAGGAATGTATTTTAACATAAAATTGTATTCTTTTGCTTTCTTCCTTCTCAAAAAAATAAAAAAGGCACATCTTTAGCTTCCACCTTCCTTAGTTATACACAGGATATTCCTTTTAAACTCTAATGAATATAGATGAAGGGGGGAAATGAGCAAAAAGGAGGAACCAGGAAATAGCTGCTAAGCAAAACAAAATATATTAGCAATTTGTTGAGGAGTAAAATTGGAAGGGCTGCATTTTCAGTCCTTGATCAGAGTGATGAAATTGAGACTGCCCTCAATACATATATTACTAGCAAACAGAATTACCTTAATAACCTGCTCCAAATGAATTTTTCAAGTTGCTATGTACATATGTGGAAGAAGAAATAACAGATCAAGGTCGCCCCTATTAGTATAAATCTATAAGGATTGGGGGAAGGTTTAGTGGCTTTATTCTTTGGCAAATTCAATGAGAGCATCTTTAGTGAAATGCCTCTCGGTATTCCCCATTGAATTTCATGGCTCAACAATTATACAGGACAGGAACTACGACTTAATATTTCTCCACAATGAGTTTTGAGCTGAACAAGATCATGCATTGTTCGGAACCTGAAAAAGAACCATTAATCATTTTACCATAGTTTTCTTTGAGTGTCACAGGACCTACAGCTTTCAGAAATATCTTTAGTTAATGCTAGTTAAATTCTGTTGGGATGTTAATAATGAGTTCAAATGAAATTAGTTGAAAAGCAGCGCAATTGAATAAAATACTCAAACTTGAAATTTTAGCTAAGGATGCATTTTCTAGTGGAGGCTAATTCTTTGCAGACTTAATTTATATTGTCAGTAAATGAAAAGAACATCAGATGTAACACTCCCTTTTTTAAATTGTCACCAGGGTTATTGCTAGAACTTAGTGCCCACACTATGAATCTACAGGTCCTGGTGGCTTTTTATTTCCCCTTTCTACATTATTTTTATTTGACAAGACAGAGAATAAATTGAATGAGAAGGAAGATAGATAGATGGATATATATATATATATATATATATATATATATATATATATATATATATAGAGAGAGAGAGAGAGAGAGAGAGAGAGAGAGAGAGAGAGAAATAGACACATGCACACCTGCTTCACAGCTCATGAAGCATCCTCCCTGCAGGTGGAGAGTGGAGGCTCAAACCTGTGTCCTTGCCTATGGTACTATGTTTGCCACCTCCAGCCCCCAACTGAATCCTGTTTTTACAAGCAACTTTTCAGGAATAATTGGAAAAGAAATACCAGACAGAGTTAGGGAGAAGTTCCAGCCAGTAGCAAACTGATATCATAAAAAGTTCTTAAGTAAAATGATTTTATTTCCTCAAGTAAATAGATTCAAGGTGTAGGACAGAGATCCTACAGTTGCTGAATAGTGACTAATTTCTGTGATGTCTATTCAATTAGATAATAGTCTTACTGGTTTGTAGATGGACAGGTTTATGGTTACACTGACAAGAGTGACATGGTGAATTGAGGCCATATTGCTAACTAACTCAACAAAGCTTCTACTACTTTAAGACAAAGATTGTAGGGGATTTCAGTATCTATGTTGTTATTGAAGTGTTTCTTGCATAACTGGATTCTTGATTTAAATGGTCATTTTTTTTTGTGCCTCTGAAGATAAAGCTTCTAAACTTTATTACTGACAATGTTAAGCCATTTTTTCAGGGAAATACAAGGCTTCCTTTGTAGCTGAAACAAACTTCAATAAACAACAAATGCAAATAGTCTCCTCATTTAGGGCTACTTTTCAAGTGGGTTGATTATAAGTTATTATCGTTTGAACGTTTCACTATTGCTTCTAATATGCTGTTCATTCTTTTAAACCTATCCAGTTGCTCCCAAATTAGCTTTGTCAACAGTTTCTTCTGTTCAAGTTGCAAACCACAAGAGAGGTAGGAATTCTTGGATTCATACAGTGATTTCATGGTGTTATGTGTTGTGAAACATTGCACTGTATGAATCTGGAATATCTGTGAAGTGTACCCATCAGCTTATTGGTGAGGCATGTTGACTGATAGCATCAAATAGTTCTGAGAATGTCATCAAAAGAAGAAAAAAAATATTTAGCTCAGAATTTTGACTGTGCAAATTAAAAATGCTGCAACATTTGTTTTCTGAAAGATTAACGTGCAAATAAGAATGATAAAAGCTTAGGTTATTGTTAAGAACATGTATGTTAAAGCATTTTACATAGTTATCCATTTGCATCTACAAGTAAGGAAACCCACTTTTAGTGAGTTTCAAGGATGCTCTCCATGACAACAGGTAGTTAGGCTGCCTAATGAAACCCATCTGACTTTGCAACAAAGAAAATACCTTGTGATTCAATTTCCAAATATCTTTTAGAATTAATTTCAACAATTACCAGTGAAGATCTTCACTAGATTAAACAACATTGATCATGGCCCAAACAACATAGTTCTATTGATTTCTGTAAGTGAAAATGAGCAGTATTTCGTCTGTGACTCATGAATGGCCCATTCCAGCTGGCATCTGTCATTCACAGAGTGAAGATTTTTCAGGAAACATAAAGGCTCTTATTTTTCATTTCACCATTTTTCTTTAAATGTCCTGTGTGACAGGTATGTCTTGTCTTCTACCCTTTATTGTTAGGCATATGTCATGTTTCTTTTTCCCTCACGGAACCCCCTTTACAAAGGATATATTTATTAACAAATTCTGAATTTAATATAACCCACTTGGTACAAATGACTATAATAACTTCCCTGTTCCTTATTGAATTTAGTCAAATCATTTTCCTTAATTTAATCAATGTTGATTTGATCCTTCTGGCTAGAAGATAGGAAAAATGAAACTGATGGTATTTAAACCATGTGCTGAACTTTCATCACAATGTGCTTTTACATGCAGAACATTGTAGGTACCCTGATGAAGGGAATCCAAATGGATAAGTCAAGTGTCATTTAGGAACTAATTTTTTTTATAAACATAGCTGGCACAGATTCATGGAGTAACATGCTTATTGGGGCATGCGAGCGTGTCACAAGGTAGTCACTGAGACCATACTAAGGATTCTGTTCTTTATGATATGTGAACCTATGCAAACCAAAGAGGTACATTGAAAAAGGAAGAATGGGGACTTTCATAAAGTTCACTTTTATGTCGTGTCAACCATTCTGGGTAGACAAGAGGCTTTTGGCCCTGGATTTTGACACCAGAGGTCACAGCATTAAAGATGTCATCGGAAAATCTACATTTAATCAAACTGTGTATGGAAGTTACCTATGTTTTCAAACAGGATAGGTAGGTAGGGTCATAACCAGGAAAATATGACAACTTCTTCATTCCTGTAACTGGGGGAGAACTCTCAAAGGCATAATGAACCTTTCAGTGTAGTGAGAGAAAATTAACTTTTAGAGTTTTCATTCCTCCAACTTCTCCCTCAAGTTTGTTCCCTCAAGTTTGTTACTCATTCTTCTTTCTGAGTGGCTAAAACAAATTTTCACTTTTAAAGTTTTCTTTAAATGAGGGGAAATATCCTACCTGTGCCACGTTCAGAATAGGTCGTCTACTCTTATATTTTCGTAGCTGATATAATTAGAGGCAACAAGGGAAGAATAAGGAAGAAGACACCAAGGGGAAATTCAGCTTTTTTTTATATTCTTGTTCTATTATCTTTCTCTCCAAATGTTTGTTTTCTTCTCTTAAGTGCTCAGATCTCCCTTAGTTAGTTGAAATCAGTAAGAGCTTCTAGTGTCGACATGCCAGGCAGAGCACACATGTTACCATGTAGATGGAATGGAGATTCAAGGCAAGTTTCACAAGTGGTGGAGCAATGCTCTAGGCCTCTCTCTCTCTCTCTCTCTCTCTCTTTTCTCCTCTATCTCTCCCTGTCTTATTTTCTACCAAAAGAGTGGTAAAGAAAGAAAGGGAGAGGGAGGGAGGGAGGCAGAGAGAAAGAGAGGGAGGGAGGAAGGGAGGGAGAGAGAGCAGGAGGGAAGGAGGGAGAGAGAGAGAGAGAGAGAGAGAGAGAGAGAGAGGGAGAATGAAAGAAAAGGAATCACCAAGAGATGTGAATTTGTTAAGCAGGCATTAAGACCCAGATATGCTCCGAGTAGGAAGGAAGGAAAAGAAAAGAGAGAAGTCACTGTTAAAACTTACAAAGGTTTGGGGGGGCTTTTCTGATATAGTCAATTGACTTTTTGAAAATTAATGATTTAATATTGATTTACAAAATCACTACCAGAGTTCTATGTCTTCATTCCCTCCACTGGAAACTGCAATGATTCACCCAAGGTGACAGATATGAGAGGCTGGCTATTATTTCTATAACTGTCTGTCTATATATACCTTGCCCATTTTTTCCTATGGTCCTGCCTTCTCTTCCATTTTAAATCATGCCTACACTTGTTACTACTTCTGAGTGTCTTCCCTTTTTTCCTCCTCTCTCAGGGTCCTGAAGGAATTTGGGTGGGGTTCAGAGCCCCTGGGTTATCTTCCCCTAATATCCTTTTGGGGGTGCAGAAGGTATGAATTCTGGTTTCTGTAAGTGCTTCTCTGCTGGACATGTTGCCATTTTTTTTTTCTATGATCATGCCTTCTCTTCCTTTCTAAGTCACACTGGACTTCATTCATATCATCCCTCGGTACTAAGTGGTTCTCAATATAAATATGCGTTGCCATTGTTTCCATGGCATGAGAATATGTTTTAGAGGTCACCTTCCCATGATACTTGTTTATTCAATATAATTAATTGAAAGTTTTCTGTTAAAAGCATAAGTATCTATAGTTTACAATAGGATTCAATATTTTGTAGCTGCATTAAAGTAATTGCAGAGTTTGGAAATTGACTATTATTATTATCATCATTATCATTTTTACTTCGTCTAAACTGGTCTGTCATAGTGAGAGAGACAGCATAATGGTTATGCATACAGACTCTCATGCCTGAATCTCTGAGGTCCCAGGTTCAGTCTCCTGTACCAGCATAAGCCAGAGCTGAGCAATGATCTAGGAAAATCTGAATGAAAAGAATAAAATAAATAAACTCGTCTGAATAAGCATAAATTCAATTATCAGTTGATTTATTCACTAACTTAGTTATATATTGTTTAGTTGTTTCTTTTGTATACTCTTTAATGCACAGTTCATAGTTAGACTCCCACAGAATTTGAGTAGTAGAGGAATAGATGTAATATACCGTTCATCTGTATCTTCTTTCTTCCAAAAGAAGGTACTTTAGAATCATCACTGATTCATTCATTTGACATTTCTGAATGCTTAATGTGTACCAGGAAATGTTGTGAGTCCTGTGATTACAGATATGAAAAAAGTGATAGTCTGCATTCATATACTTAGGCTCAGAGAATGGGGAAATTAATTACACTTACCAAATACGGTAAGCTCTACAAAAAATTAAGCACTCTTAGTAAATGAAAAACTATTATTTCACGTAAGAATGAGCACAGAATTGTCTCTGAGCAGAGAAAAAGCAAGGAAGTAATCAGGGGTGTTGGGAAAGAGTGCTCCAGACAGAGGTAACAAGTGCAATGGCCTTGGGGGATTGTCATGGAGTAAGTGTGGAGTAAAATGATTAACATGATTGTTCCAGGAAGCCAGAGGCTAGATCTATTTGGAGTGAATGAGCTAATTCCAAATTGATATTTTTATTCTAAAAAAAAGATGAAAGTCCATTGGAGTTATGAGGAGAAGGATGTCATCACCTAATTTAATTCTTGAGTCACTCTGACTGCTATATGGAGAGGAGACTGGCCCATGTTTGTGAACTGATAAAACAGTTTGAGTCTGACAGATGAGGGACAATGAATTCCTTTGAGAATAAGAGGGTAAAAGATGTTGAGACCGTCTTTTAAGAACATGGTAAAGATTAAAGTGTTGGGGGTGAGGGGGAAAAAAGTCATCAAAGCAACTCCAGGAATTATGAGTTCTGTAGTTGGAGGAATTCAGTTGTCAATTACTAAGACAGGGTCACCTGGGTGAGTAGCAGTCTGGGCAGATAACCTAAGAGCTCACTTTTGAACATGTTGAAGTTAAGCTATCTATTAAACATCTAAGTAGTGCCAGTGGCAAAATTAAAAAGGCAGTGAGCATATGAGTCTGGATGAAACATGTCTAGCAGGGGAGTTGGTCCAGGCTAGAAATAACGATTTTGTCAAAGTATATAGATAGATTATTAAGTATTATTACAATGACCATCTCTAGTGAGAACTAGAGCAAAGAGGTACAAAGTGTAGCTCTGAGATATTTGAGGTGATAAGGCAGAGAGAGAGAGAGAGAGAGAGAGAGAGAGAAAGGGAAAGTGGGGAATGTAAAACCCAACATATGGGCGGCTCAGAAGTGCCTGGTTCAGGAGTGATTGTCCAGAAGCCGCATTTAGCTGCTGGAGTGGTACCACAGATTTGCAGAAGTTGGATTTAACACCATTCAAGTGATTGGGGATAAGGGGCTGGCGATAAGGCAGTTGAGAGCTCTATAGAATAAAGTAATTATAAAGATGGACTGTGAAGTCTATATTTTGGGAAAATGGAAATGAGAACAAGATAGGCTAATAAATTTGAGGAGCAAAATAGTATTTAACATTTAATACCATTCCATCATACTCTTAATATGGTAAAATACTCAACTTACATCATCAATAGTCATTAATAGATTATCCATGTGGATATACAAGTTATTACAGAATACTAAATTCATAGAATGTTTTAAAAATATAGTCACACAATAATTATATTTGGAATACCTTGCATTTAGAGAGAGAGAGAGAGAGAGAGTGTGTGTGTGTGTGTGTGTGTATTACAGAGTATTGCTCAGTTCTGTTTTGTGATGGTGCATGGGACTGAACCTGGGACCTTGTAACCTCAGGTATGAAAGTCTCTTTGGATAACCATTATTCTACCTCTCTGCCCATGAGTGCTTTTGCATTTTTCAAATCACGTTCAAGTATCTCCTTTTATTTAATGATGCCACAGTCAAAGACTACAGTTTTACTAAAGTATGAGAAGCTTTTTAGTTTAGAAGTCTCAAAAGAATCTACTCACTATTATTTTATTTTCTAAATTATGACACATTTCAAATATTCACCTAAATATTTACTTTTCATAGTGTGTATCTAGTTGAGTATGAGTTCTTATATAATCTCATGTAGTGGTAATTTTTACTATTGAATTTATCCTATCAAAATTAATACATCAGTTTTAAAGCAAAATCCAAAACAATTTATGTCATCACAGAAATGGATATAATCCATTAAAATCAAAGAATAGTAGGTGGCAGTGTTATGTTTGTTGATATGTCTGTGAAGGGTAATGTAATCCATCGTCAACATACCAAACATGGATGTTGACACATTTTCTTTCTTGGGTAAAGTTTTGTTAGATGAAACTCAGCGTGTAGCTCAACCTCTTGAGTAGGTTCTGCAGAGCCCTTTCAGTCTCACAAAGGAACACTATTGTGAATCTTCTCTTGCCTTATTCTCTACTCTCTCCCAAATTCATACAGTCTCATATTCCATCCCTTTCACCTAAAATCTCATTCTTTGCTTTCTAAATAAGTAAATAAATAAACTCTACATTTCTACACATTAGACTCAAGGGTAATTCAGTTCTTTTGAGTTTTCTTCAAGTAGAATGACTTTCTCCATAAATCACTTTGTGGCAGTTTTCTGTTTTCAAGTTACTGAGACATACTGTTTTATCTTAACAAACTTCTTGATGACAAGGATTTCTGTGTACTGAAAAGTTTCTAGGATAAGTTTGTGCACGTGAATAGGATTTTATACAGCTGGGTTAGTCATATTAGTTGAATTGAAGAACAGCCTGAAGTGGTTGGGGAGCAGGAGGAGGGGTGCATGATGAATGACAGCACTAAGGGGAAGAGCCTGAGAACAAGTCTGTTAGTGCCCAGTCCCCTCCAGAATTCCAGACAGCTCAGAAGGTATCCTTAAGAAACTATTAGATTTAAAGATATGGATCACCTACCCAAAGTGACCACTCTGGAGTGATTCTAGCCAGAGGCATTCCTCTTGGTGGTTCAGTCTCTCAACAAAGGAAGGTCCTAGGAAACAGAAATGCCATTTTAAACAAGTGTAACTCAGGAACAGGAAGTGGTTTTCCTGGTTGAGCACATATCACCATGCATAAATGCCCAGTTTCAAGTCCCTGATCCCCATATCAGAAGGGAAGCTTCAGGAATGGTGAATCAGTGCTGTGGGTGTTTAATCTTTCTCTCTCCATCTCTGTCTACCCCCTCCTTCTCAATGCCTCATTGTCTCTATCCAAATAGTAAATAACTAAAATATTAGAAAAGCAAGTGTAACTCTAGGATGTGTAGTGTATAAGAGAGAAGTGCTTATGATTGTCTAAGGAAATTTGATATGGTGTTCCATAATTTTTTTTCTGTGATTCTGTCGTTGTGCCTTCACTAATAAGTCTATGCAAGTATTTCCTAACTCCATCTCCCGCATTGGTGTCCCAAAGGCTTCTTCTCCCAGAGTTTATCTATCATTTCCCTTTGGTTTCTATGTATTCCTGTTCTCCACCTACCCCCCTCTTTCTACACACACACCTTCTCCACTGCCATAGCACATGTACACAATGATACATATGTTCTTCTATAGAGGAAATTGGTTTCCTTCAAGAACCACCTCTCTTTGTTGCCTCTTGTTATTTATTTATTATTTATTTATTTATTTTGGATAGAAACAGAGAGAAGTGGGGGGGTGAGAGAGAGACTTGCAACACTGTTTTACCACTTATGAAGCTTCCCTTCTACAGATAAGGACTGAGGACTTGAACCCGGACCTTGCAAACTGTAATATGTGTGTGTTCTATTATGTGTGCCACTACTCACCCCCTTTTGCAACTCTTTCAAGCATCTGAGGTTCCCAAGGTTCTAATCTTTTTCTTGAGTACCATCCATTCAGCATTTCCAGTGATTTTCTGTGTTTCAATTTAGTAGCAACTTGACCTCAGCTTTCCGTGGGAGGAATGAACTCTCCAATAAATGAATTGAGGCTAATCTCACCCTTCCTTATTCCCTATTTATTTTGGCATTGATTTTTTTTCTTTTCTTTTTTACTGAGATCACTGGATGCAATACCATCAAAATTTTAATGTAGGCAAAAATAGTAAATCAGTACCTAACATAGTGCCTGAAACATAGCAGTCTAACCCATAAATAGTTTACTGAAAGAATGAATGAATGAATGGACTCAATCAGTAATTGTGGGTGGCTTCTTAGTAGAATAAAATGAAAGGAAAACATTGTTAAGAAGATGGAGGGGTTGATACTGGGTCCTCATATGTGCATGATTTCATGTCAACATTTTTCTCATTGTTTTTATCTTAGATAAAAGAAAAAAGAAAGAAAGAAGGGAGAGACACCACAACTGCAGAGCTTTCCCCAGTGCTTTGACATTCGCATGCAGTGCTGGGGTTGAGTCCTGGGCTGCACACATGGCAAAGGCATTTCCCCTTTTCCCCTCCCCAATGAGCTACCTTCTGTCCCCTAAGAAGAGCATTTTTTAGACAAATGAGGTTTATAGTATTGTAGGTAACCTCCCTTATAAATGTCCAACTTAGCCTATCTAATACTTTGAGAAGATAAAATAGGTTCTCTACCTTGTTACCTCTTAGACTTACTCCTTTGATGATTTAAGCATTATTACTTCCAGTACAGGCTTTGTCTTGACAGCTTTTTTTTTTAAGGTTGGATTTGTTTAAGGACTTTTGGTATAATTGAAATGCAACAGAGAAAAAAAAAAAGTCTCATTACTCTCCACCTACCTGTCTTTTTTCCCCCCCTTCATTTTCATGTATAATACTTAACCACTATCATCTCTAAATCTCAAAGGCACCTCCAAGATTCCATAGAGACAGAGAAAATGGAATCTAGAGCTGCAGTCTAGGCCTAATACTACTTTTGCAGCACACTTGGAGCCTGGAAAGAAAGGAAATTTTCAGAACACTTTTTTTTTTTTTTTGGTGAGATACTTAAAATATTTTTCCTCAGATAAAAATAAACATGCAAGTCTTATCTAATGAAAAACTTGTAAAGATAATTTTCTCCTCTTAGCATTTGTTGGAGGGAAAAGAAGAGTTATTTAGTTGTCTAGTTCCATATTAAGTTTGTTCTAATTTTTGTGAAACCCTGACTGACATTAACAAAGCAGCCATGAATGATGGCACACTCAGGCTCTTGATATTAATTCTAGCTCTCTTTTTAAGTCTGCAAACATAAAGAGAAAATTGGGTAAGTGACAGAAGATAAAGTTCAAAAATTAGAAGTACAAAAATTAGATTTTTGTATCTGTAGAAATTACTCCTTCCCAAATTTTAAAAGGTGTACACCTGCAAATGCTTCTGTTCATCTTGTCTGCCAAGAAATAACAGTTTTCAGTCATATTCTGAATGTCCAACCTTTCTATCTTGCTTGAAACAGATGCTAGTCACAACTACCTGTTGTTGCCATTTGTCATGTTGAAGCACATATATGTAATGCCATTCTGCCATCTTTTCCCCCACTTATCATTTCATCCAAGCATGTAGTAAGCTATTACTCTGCTATTGTATACACTTGGTATACATTTCTGTTCTTCCTTGCAAGATTGTGAATGCTTCGGCCACTCCAATCGATGCAGTTATATCGATCTGCTAAACACAGTCATTTGCGTGAGCTGTAAACACAACACTAGAGGGCAGCACTGTGAGTTATGCAGGCTGGGCTACTTCAGAAATGCTTCTGCACAGCTGGACGATGAGAATGTGTGCATAGGTCAGTTCCATTATAATTTCAGCTATTGGTCTGTGCCTTTTGAGCAATGGGGAGCTATTTATGGTGGAGAGGTTGGTGATTTTGCACCATGACTGAGCCAAAATAAACATCCCTGTGGTAGACTTAATTTCACTTGGGCTGGATGAAATCATTGAATCCTTGTGTTATTGCTGCTTTAAATATGATGATCTGAAAATTTATATTTAGGAGATGAAGACTTTTTTCTTTTGATTTTATTATTATTATTATTTGCATGAAATCTTAAAATCTGATTATTTCAACCTGATCTTAGAGTCTTAAGTTGTGTGATGAACTTTCAAAATAGAAACCTATTATGTAAGATTTAATTGTAGATATGGAAATAGAATACAAACTCGGGTACCTAATTGGTAATTGACAACTATTTATTGATTAAAAAATACTACCACTTAGAATTGAAAGCCACTAGTAAGTGGCAGCATACAAGTTTGCCTGGTCTTTCCATGCATAGTAATGAAATTCCATTTATTGAATTTTCTTGTGTCCAAAAGGAGAAGTAATTTCTCAAAAACTATTCAGGCTGTTGATTATCTTAATTTCCAGGGTGTGTGAATCCTGGAAACTTGCCTGACTGTTCCCTGGAGCACTTGCCCCACTCCTCATGAATACTGCTCATGTCAACCAGAGAGAACCAGGTGTCCTTTCCATTCATAAAGCCTCTCTCTCTCTCTCTCTCTCTCATAGTGGGACCTTTCATATAGGTAGCTGATGAATACGTAAGAACAGTAAATGGAATTTCACTTCATAATTTACTTTGAAAAACTGAATGTGGTAGCTATATAAGCAATGATTTCTTTAGGGAACCAATTTTAAAATATATATGTATATATATATATATATTAACAGAGGTTAAATTAAATATACTACACAAGCTGAAAAGTGACAGCTGTTCTTTTATCAAAGGGGGATGGGAGATCCAGCCAGTCTGAACTTCCAAGATCATTGTTCTCTGATTTGTCAAGATCTTATAAGAACTTAACAAATGTCCTGTGAAGTAGTTGTACAAGTTGATTTGGATTCAGTTGGGCCAAGTATACATAACACTGATTATGTTTACAGTATATTCTATTTTTTCAAAGTGTTTCCTTACTTATTATTTGTCAGTTAGTGAAGAAATCACTGGACTTAGAGACTGGAGACCTGGGTTCAAGTCCCAGTTTGCTTTTTAATAACTGTGTGCCTTAGGTAAGTCATTGAGCCTCCTGCAAAATTGGAATCATGTGGTATACACAGGAAACACTTGGAAAATTGTGAACTGACTTGTAAATATATATGTATTTTTACAAATTCTCATTTTCAAAATCATGGGTAAGTATCCTAATAAGAACTTCCCCTATTTTCTAGTTGAGCAAAGTAGAATAAATTAATCCAAATCATAGAGTTTTGACAGAGTGACCTAACTTCAAACATTAAGCACTTTCCCCTCAACAGACCAGGCACACTTAGTATATCATATTTTTACTTATGGTTTAATTTTTTAATGACATCAACAATCCTACTAGCAGCTTCTGAGCAGAACAAGTGCAGCTATATCATAATACATGGGTTACAACAATTTAAGAATATAAATAAAAGTCAAAAGAATTGTAACTGAATTTTGAATACATTTAAATTTCACTGAATTCTATCTCTAAAAGGTGTAGATGGCGTATTATAACTATAGAAACACAGAAAATTTAACAAATAGCATAGGAATAAAGCCATATTACATTTTACAAAACACATATGGTTAAAATGTTTCCCAATAGTAATATATTATTGTGAATAAATATAAGGAAGAGCTCTAAAAATAAAATATTTCACTCTGTAAAAAAATTGTGTAACAAGTAACTTCACAGCATTCTATAGTGTTTTATTCAAAGTACTCTATGTGTATGAAGTTTGACCTTTTCCCAGTCCTAAAGTAATCTATAGGCAACAATTTCTTACACCCATTCATTTCTAAGATACAAATGTGTATTTTTAGCATCCATAGACAAGAAGATATCTCTTTCAGGCTTTGTTTTTTAGGTCACATACATTAATTATGACATGGAAACAACACACATTTTTATTTATCTACTTCTAAAAACCCAGAACAGTTAATTTTCCACTACTGGAATGTCTCTTAATTAAAATTATAAATCTTTGAAGAATTTTATTTTATTGAGACAAGCATTTCTATTCAGTATTTTGTGCACTTTAAGTAAGAAAATTGATAATTGCAATAGTGAATATTTTCAGGTATTATTAAAACTAGTTACAGTAGCCCCTCAAATACCAAGATTTCCTAAATTATTGCCCTTTTCTAAAAGGAATGGAACTGATTTTAGAAATGAGCAGTAAACTTTGACCAAAACACAACTAGTAGTTGAGAGCTAATTGCAATCTCATTTTCTATAGGAAGCACTTGTGAAAACTAGTAGATATTTTTCAGCCTACTTTAAAGAATTTGCTACTTAATCTCAAAAAATCTTGAAATTTCATCTAAGTCTTCTCCAAAGTAAATAATCACACAGAAATGCACTTTACCAATTCTGTAACAAACAGTGATCAGCTCAGCATTCTTGACTCTAGATAACTTTTTGTTTTTGTAACTCATATTTTTGACAGAATGTAGACTGTGATGAAATAGATGTGTCAGACTTCTTGCATCATTTGATATTCAGCTTACTCTATGTTTTTACAGTGATTGTTGATTTGTGATTACTGGTGAATTTACCCACTTTCATACCATTTCCAAGCACAGCCATGTCTCCAAGGATGCATGTAATTATCCTGTATGACACAGAAATTACATGAAGATGACATCCTAGCATGCTTCTTTTTTATATAAATTTCAGCATTAATCAGGAAGCTCCAGGACACATGGTTCTTGACCTTGGATAATCACTGCTAATAATCCCTGATAACAAGCTTGACATCAGAAGGAAACACAGAGCTCAGAAGTTGCTACTAAACATATCTCAAATTATGATGTGTTCCTTTTGCATTGCCCTTGAAACCCAAGATAAGTAATCAGATGTTCCTATTATAGAGCACAGCAAACACAGACATTTCTAATGATGACTAATCAATTTTATGCAACTTGTTCACCAAAACTTCTAAAGTATTTCTTGTTTTTCAGCCTAACAGTCCTGCATAGTCTTCCTGATTTCATGGGATACAATATAATTATCCAAGGCTGTTATTTGTCAGTCATCTACCATTGACCACAGTCCATAAATTTCTTCCTTCAGTGCCAGACC
Source organism: Erinaceus europaeus (assembly GCF_950295315.1). Lineage (NCBI taxonomy): Eukaryota > Metazoa > Chordata > Mammalia > Eulipotyphla > Erinaceidae > Erinaceus > Erinaceus europaeus. Next base: position 89,366,519 of record NC_080172.1, read on the forward strand.
TTGTACATGCACAATTCCATCGCTCCTGAGCCAATTTTTTTCTTTTTCTTTTTTTTTTAATTTCAGGTAGAGTCAGACAGACTGAAAAGAAGAGATTTGTCTCTTACTGACCTCATAAATAACTTTTAAGCTACATGTGGTATATAGATGCCAAAACTCCTCATCAATTATTTTTATGCCTGTTTGAGTAACATTACAATTAACTACTTTTCCTATGACAACCCCTGGGAAATGATTTAGATGTCCTACATTTTAAAATCATTGCTTTTCATTTTCTCCATCTGAAACCTTATATTAATCATTACTATATGCTTGTAGATTAGAGTAGTAGTATATGAGATCCTTGTTGGCCAGATGTAAATCTATTCCCTTGTTTGCAAATTAATGGTAATTCACTGTCCCATATACACTTCAAGTAGGGAGAACTGTATTACAGGGGACCAGGTGGTAGCACATCTGATAGATCACACGTTACAGTGCACAGGGACCCCAGCTCAAGTCCCTGGTCCCCAACTCTAGAGGATAATTTCATGAATGATGAAGCAGTGCTGCAGGTGTCTCTCTTTCTCTCTTCATCTACATCTCTACCACCCCTATCAAGTTTTCTCTGTCTATCCAAAATAAATAAGTAGAACAAAATAGTAAAATAAATATGTGCTTTTTACATTTAAAAAAGAAATGTATTACAGTTTTGGTATGGGTGCATTTTGTAGTACACATATGCACAGGCATTTTTAAAGTCACAACAATATTGCTAGTTTTAATTAAACAATCCCATGTAAACAAACTAAAATAGAAAATGACAATTTAAAGTTTCACTATAGGGGCTGGGCAGTGGCACACTTGGTTGAATGCACACATTACAGTGTGCTAGGATGCAGGTTCAAGCCCATAGCCCTCACCTACAGGGGGAAAGCTTCACAAGCATTAAAACAGTGCTGTGGGTATCTGTCTTTCTCTCTCCCTCTCTTTCTTTTCCCTTCCCCTCTCAATTTCTCTCTTTTTCTATCCAAAAATAAATAAATATATATTTAAAAAATAAAACAAAACCTTGCAATACCAGTAAGAGTAGGAGTCTTTTAGAATTTATCTACTTATGTTTTTGCCTGTACATCACTGCTAGGTCTGAAAGCTTGTATCATAAAAAGGCTGAACTCAAAAATTTACTTTTTCAGAAATAAATAATAATTCTAAAATTCATCTAATCAGTCTTTGATGAAAGTAGCTAAAGCCAAAACTCTATTCCTCTGTTACTTCAAATTCTGAACCTCCATTTCAAAGATAAACATGAAACTACATGATATTCAACTAAAGGGCTTTGGGTTTCCTTGGTTAGTTGGTGTGAGTTCTATCTGCTATCTAACAAGGATTCCTTTCCATAAGTGTATTTTAAACCAAAGAAAACAGAGACAGAATACGTGTCTTAGATCATACAGAAATAGTAAGGAACAAAATGTTGGTCAACATATATTCAAAAAAGCTACCTAAAGAGCCACGCGGTGGCACACCTTAGTAAATGCACACACTATAGTGTGCAAGGATCTGGGTCAAGCTCTTGGTCCCTGCCTGCAGGAAGAAAGCTTCACGAGTGGTGAAGTAGAGCTGCAGATGTCTCTCTGTCTCTCTCACTCCCTAGCTCTCCCTCCCCTCTCAAGTTCTCTCTATCTCTATCCAATAATAAATAAATCAAATTAAAAAAAACAAAAGCTGCCTTCTAGTTTTGTTACCCTTCAGACTAACAGAAGCCTAAGCAATTGCCACATGTGGCTTAACCTTTAAGTAAAATACAGGTTCATAAATAAAACACACACACACACACACACACACACACACACACACACTGAATACTCTAGTGACTGTGTAAAGCTCAAGAAAGTATTTATTTATTTATTTATTTATTTATTTATTTGCCATCAGCTTTATTGCTGGGACTTGGTGCCTGCAGTACAAAATCACTGCTCTCAGCAGCCTTCCCCCTGCCCCTCTAATTTTTATCAAGCAGGACAGAGGGAAATTGAAACAGGAAGAGGAGATAGACAGGGGAAGAGAAAGACAGACAACTGCAGACCTGCTTCACCACTTGTGAAGTGTGCTTTCTGCAGGTGGAGGTCCTGGGACTGATAATATGTGTGCTTAACTGGGTGCACCACTACTTGGTCCCCTATTTACTTTTTATTATGCAAAACTGTGTTGTCCTGGCAGCAGGCATTCTAATAATAATAATAATAATAATTGTATTTCAGATTATACCTACATTGAAATTTACTTGGGATTGTACAATTTATTTTGTCATTACCAATAATATAGGTTGCACAAAGCACGTCGCAGATACAATATCTGAAGGCTCATATCGAAACAGTGTATATGTGCATATATACATACATATCAAAGTGCTGTCCAGATTCATAAAGTAAAGTGGCCTTTGAATGAACAAAGTGCATTCATATTGCAGTTTATAAACGTTCATCTTTTCTTGAATATTAAGTGCAACAGATAAACTTCATGTGAATAATTGAAAATGGATATTACACTGATGGCATATTGATTTATCCTTAATATACAAACTTCTTGTGTTGTTCATTAAACCATCTAAACATGCCCTAACAAATGGAATTTCCATTATGAAATTAGCAGTGAAGAGCATGATGCTTGGTTTCTTTGTAAGTTTTCACTTGATTTCCTCTCATATCACAAAAGTGATATTATGGAAGTCTGAGCAGATAAATAAATGGGCCCAAAGTAGGTGGATTTGCCAAAACATTTCATTAGTAGACATATTTCTTTAAGTAAGTGATGCATTTAAGTAAATGATGCTCCTATGTTGATAACCTGTAAGCCATGCAGACTTGTCTCCAGCCTGTGTTGTCTTGTTTCTACAGAGTGTTTTTGTAACCCTTTGGGCTCAGTCCATGATCGTTGTAATGGCTCAGGATTTTGTGAGTGTAAGACTGGAACAACAGGGCCTAAGTGTAATGAGTGTCTGCCGGGAAATTTCTGGCACGATGGCTGTCACCGTAAGTAACTCTGGGAGCTGCCCTCTGTGTGCTGCAGCATGGCTAACTCTGCTTATGTAGGCTGGTTTGTGCAGCTTCGCAGAGCAGAAAAAGACCCAAAACCACTGACAAGCTTTAAAAGCTACTTAGTGCTCCAGACTATGTATAGGGGAGAGAGAGAGCAGGAGAGAGCAAGCAATCCATCAGCTGTCCAGCTGGTTTCTTTGAAGCCCATCTTCATTCCTTCTGATGGCTGAAGCAACTTATGTTGAAATATTGTAAGCAGATCCAGGTACCTGGCCAGACCATAAATTAAGTGGCACAATAGGGAAAACGACCTTACCACAAAATGAAGGGTTATGTGCATGTGGTTAATATATTTCTTGAGCTCTGAGCTACCCTGGAGCTCCAGAGTTCATAAATTAAATGATATCTACATAACTTATTACCATCCTTGCTATCAGACTCATCCCTGAATCTTAACTGAAAACCTAAAGATAATAAATCTATGGGATATTTAAATGCCGGGGTAAAATAAATGACAAAAGTCAATATTGATTTTAAGCCTCAGAGGTTAGGCACCGTGCAGTGAGCTTTAGATGGATGCCATTTGGTTCAGCCTCATTTCTTTGAGGATTATCAGACCTTCTTAAAAGCTTGTCAAGGCAGGTGGCATGTCGGTTTATTCAGGGAGCAGAAATTTTAAAATCTAAGCAGAAGCTTCCTTCCGTCATTCATAACCTTTCCTGCTTTTTAATTCTGCTCTCACTTTCCATGCTATCTATACATAGTCATCTTACTAATATTGAAGAGCCACAAGGCAGAGCTTCGGAAGCAGTTCAGTCCAGCGGAAAATCTGAAAGGTGAAAAACAAAGAGAAGAAATCAGTTGAAGCAACTGACTTCATTTAACTCAAACTAGCTAGGATACTATCATTTCAGTATTTAATCAAGATCAAGCTTATGAAGGATATATTTTGAATCAGATGTATGCTTTGTTCTTATAGAACATCTCGAATAAGGCTACATGTGCTTACTTTTATTGGGCAGCACAGGTCAAGAGGTTTGTTTTGTGTTTTCTTACTTTCACTTAGAGAAATTTGTTCATAGGAAATGTTCATTTGTTCAGGAACTGCTTAATAGCCAGCTGCTACCAGGGCTTTATAGGGTAATTTGCCTCCTATTTTTAGAAAGTATAGTTGTCAGTAATTTATACTTCTATATAACATAAAGTCAAAGTGAAACAAACTGTCATGTTATTGCTATGGGCAGCAATGAACTGTGGTACTAGGTTGAAAATTTTGTCCCTAAGCAGGCCAAAGTTAGGATGGATTTTAGGGCTTCAGGGTAAAGATGATCTCTAGATGTGCCAGGGAGAAATCTTCAAAAGAAGTATAAAAATCTACGAAATAGTCAAAAATCAGACAGTACACCTGGACATAATCTCTGGGAAGAGCCATAGTTTAAAAGTCCTACATGTCATAGGTTCCCAGAAAGTACCTTAGTTCAGAAAGGACTTAGATCACTGAGAGCATGTAAGCAGTGAGGGTGAAGAGGAAAATCATTAGTCCAGAGACAACTGGGCATCAAAACCTAGAGAAGGCCAGCAGTCAGGAAGAGAGAAAAGGAGGACACAGAGAAGAATGGCTAAACAAACTCCCAAGACTCAAGGCATAAAGTCTAAAGAAATTTTGTCATGAAGACACACATCTTAAAAAGAAGCTTCTTACGAATTCTTGATGCATCAGGACCTAAGAGTTTCCTGAATTGTGTGATCAGAGAAAGGCAATAAGGAAGAAAATAAATTAATCCAGCCTTAGGGGAAATATATTGTCAAGAGGGTCCACCTTGTTTATTCTGTATTGATTTTGAAGTATTATAAAAAGAGATGATGTCACCAAATTTTCCCTTCTGGAGTTGGAGAGTAGGTATAGCATGACCATGGTATACATTACTGTATAAGGTTTTGTGTGATGTACAAAACCCTCCATGCCTCAGGTTCTGCATCTCACATTCTCAGTATGTGAGTCAGTGAGCTCCTGGGAGTTAGTCCTTTAGCCCCTTGAGTATTCTTGAGTACCTACTATGAATCAACTATTGCACTAATGATAAATTTAAAAGTACACAGAAGGGTAGCGGCTGTGGAATGTAAGCATGAAATTAACAATCTGGAGGGAGAAACTAGCATGCAAACCAGCAATCAAGATAGAGGGTAATAAGAACTAAAGAAGAGGGGGTCTGGCGGTGGCGCAGTGGGTTAAGCGCATGTGGCGCAAAGCGCAGGGACCGGCGTAAGGATCCCAGTTCGAGCCCCCGGCTCCCCACCTGCAGGGGAGTCGCTTCACAGGCGGTGAAGCGGGTCTGCAGGTGCCTATCTTTCTCTCCCCTTCTCTGTCTTCCCCTCCTCTCTCCATTTCTCTCTGTCCTATCCAACAACGAATTGCGTCAACAAGGTCAATAATAATAACCACAGCGAGGCTACAACAAGGGCAACAAAAGGGGGGGAAAAATGGCCTCCAGGAGCGGTGGATTCATGGTGCAGGCACCGAGCCCAGCAATAACCCTGGAGGAGGAAAAAAAAAAAAAGAACTAAAGAAGAGCTAGATTTGTGTTTTTAGTGAAACCCAGATGAGAGATAAAGCTTCTAAAGGCGGTGATTTTTTTACTGAATATTGATGAACTAGTAGATTTCCAGGATGGAACATTTTGGAAAAAGATGCATGAGCTAACACACTATATCCTAGATGTGTCATAGTACCTTTGAAATGATGATGACATCTGACTGTGGTGTGTGTGTGTGTGTGTGTGTGTGTGTTGGAAGGGAGAGAGAGAGAGGTAGAGGGAGAGAGAGATAGAGAGGAAAGAGGAGGGGAGGGGAGGGGAGAGGGGAGGGGAGGGGAGGGGAGGGGAGGGGAGAGGAGAGGAGAGGAGAGGAGAGGAGAGGAGAGGAGAGGAGAGGAGAGGAGAGGAGAGGAGAGGAGAGGAGAAGAGAAGCTGGCGAACAAGGCAGAGACCTGATTATGTAGTTTGTTCAGGGTCAAACAAGAATTTCATCAGAGAGGAGACATCATACAGAAAAGGCATAAAATCTGTCACACTATTTTAATTAGAAAAATGAAAGGACAAGACCAAATTGTGTGTTATAAAGATTATTCTGACTACTCATAAAGGAAGGATTAGAACTTAGTGCAATTTGATTTTTCCTATGATTTCCTATAGTGTAACATATTTCAAATACACAAAATTTTGTTTCACTCAGATCTTTTTTTTTCTCAGACTGATATCTGATATTCTGTGTTTAAATATGGAAAAATTAATCCTGAGGAGACAACATAATGGTTGTGCAAAAAGACTTTCAAGAGGCTTTAAGGTCCCAGGTTCAATCCCCAGCATCACCAGAACCCAGAGCTGAACAAAGTTCTGGTCTTTCTCTGTATGTTTCTTTTTCTGTATCAACTCTCATTGAAAATTAATTAAAAATAAATAAAATATGGAAAATTTTAGTTGGCAAGTGGCTACTGCACAAATATCCTTAAGTATCTTCTCCTGGGATTCTTTGGATGATCCCCAAGATCTAGGTAGTTTTAGACTACCATTTCATTAGAAGGTAACACCTGCTCATGTATTATAATGGATATTCATTTCTATTAGATGGTATTGCAGTTGATTTTTTTCATATCATGTTTGTGTCTGCAGCACACTTTAATGGACAACAAAATGTTCCTCAAGTAAATCTCTCTTTTTCTTCCCCCATTACCCCACCACCACCACCACCACCACCAAATTCACATTGTTGCTTGCCCTAAGTTAAACCTACCCTACATCACTGGCAGTGATATCAACCATTGACCTAGCCACAAGAATCCTATTCCAAGAAGAAGCAAGTGGTAAAATAGGTTTGATAGTGACACTAGAAGCAATGAGCTAAAGGAAGGGGAGATTTAAGGAAGCATTTGCCAATAAAAGACAATTAAAAATAAAGGCAGTTTCTTAGGAATGCAAACATACATAGGTCATTAGCCCTCCAGAAAACTGGCAAGAGGGACATATTGGGCTTTAGTCCAAAGGAACATGGATTTGGGAACAGAAACAAAGAAAGGGACTCAGCCATTGATACTGTCGCTTATATATGCTATGAGCAAAACTGAGTGCATACTTAGTCTTTGGAATCATCTTGGAATTCATCCCTTCATTTTACTAACTGAGGTGCATGATTTTAGATGGAAAAGCCTGATGTTAGATGAAAAGCCTAAGCTGAGCTTTTCATCTAAAAATGGGAGTAGGATGATTCCGTCCTGAACTCTGGGCAGACAACCTCACCAATGTATCCTGGAACCTCACTTCTCCAGAGTTCTACCCCACTAAAAAAGAGAAGAGGGCTGGGAGTATGAATTGACCTGTCAACATCTATGTCCAATGGACAAGCAATTACATTAGCCAGAACTTCCACTTTCTCCACCCCAAAAAGAATTTTGGTTCATACTCCCAGAGGGAGAGCAATTTAGGGGAAGATGATTAGAGAGCTCTGAGGCCCAATTCCACCAGGACCCTGAAAGAGAAGAAGAAAAAAAAGGAAGTACACTTAGGAACTAGTAATAGGTGTGCGAATTAGAAAGGAAGAGATGGTACCATAGAAAAAAATGGATATATATATATATGTATATATATATATATATCCCTCCCTCCCTTCCTTCTCTGTCTCTTACCTTCTGTCAAAAGAAAGAATGAAAGAGAAAAAAAGAGGGAATGGTGGAGTTTTGTAGGCATCAAGTTTCAGTGATAACCCTGGAGGAAAAAAATAAAAGTCCTTGATTAATGATACGGCCAGCTCAACAACTGAAGCTTAGAAACTAAGCTGGCCCTAAAAAATCAACTGGGTAGTTTCAGTTGAGGAAATGATCTCATAGCTCATAAGTAAACTTTCTGACTTAGTGGGGCCTCTGTTAGCATGCCCCATGAAGGTAAGCTGGCCTTTCTGACATAAAGGGTGAAATGCTTAAAGGCCACTGAATACATCAACTTTAATCAGCATGAAATATATACTCTAGGAAATTATGTAGTATTGAAAAGGTTTCAAGGAATTCAGACAGAATCACAATTAATGCCGAGGTTACCAATAGCAGAATGAGACAAATAGTTGAAAATGGACCTACGCTATGACCTGGCAATTCATTCTTGGGGGATATATCCTAAGGGATCAAGCACACTCATGCAAAGAGATCTGTGTATACCTATGTTCATAGCAGCACAATTTGTAAATGCTAAAACTTGAAAGCAACCCACGTGTCCAACAACAGATGAGTGGCTGAAAATTATGAGTGATATATATACACAATAAAATGTTACTCAGCTATTAAGAATGATGAATTTACCTTCTTCACCTCTTCTTGGATGGAGCTTGAAAGAATTATGTTATGTGAGATAAGCCAGAAAGAGAAGGATGAATATGGCATGATCCCACTCATGGACAGAAGTTGAGAAATAAGAACAGAGAAGGGAAACACAAAGTAGGACTTAGACTGGGTTTGATGCATAGTACTTTGGGGAGTAGGGGTTTTCAGGTCCTGGTGCATGATGGTAGAGGAAGATATAGCCTGGGGGTGAAAGTGCTTTGCAGAAAATTGAGGAATTTTATACACATATCAACAACCGTAAGCCATTAATCTTCTCAATAAGAAGATGGGGAAGGAGAAGGAAGAGAAGGAGGAGGAGAAGAAAAAGAAGAATGAAACATTGAAGAGAAGGGTATTTTTGTTGTTGCCGTAGCTGGAGTTTCACCCACTCCACAATGGCTTTTTTAGATAGAGAAGCAGAGGAAGTTGTAAACAGCACTGAAACACCACAGCACTGAAGCTTCTCCTAGTATGTTAGGGATCTGGCTCAAGGAGAAAGATTTTCCCTAATGTATTCTTTTAAAATCAGAGAAGACATGAGCCCAGGAATAAAGCTGAACTTCGTAAAGAGGAAGCCACATTCCATACATGCTTCATATAAAATAAGTATTGGGAGATGAAGAAATACCTATTATCAATACTGAGAAGATTGGATATTGAGAGGGAGGGAGGGAGGGAGGGAGAGAGAGAGAGAGAGAGAGAGAGAGAGAGAGAGAGAGAGAGAGGAGAAACACCCAGAGTGAAAGAGTCCACAGTGCCAAAGCTCCTTTTAATGCAGTGAGGACTGGGCTCCAACCTGGGTCAAGTATTTGACAAAGCAGCACACTATCCAAGTAAGCTATTTCACCAAGATGGGAGGTCTTTATTTTAGTGCAGATAAAGGTTTTGAAATACATTACCTATAAAACCAGTGAAGAGAGACAGAGATAGATATAAACCTAGAAACAGTAGGTAAAAAAAGTAGGAGGTAGCTTTAGGCTTAACTTTTTTAAACAAGAGTACTGCTCAGCTCTGATTGATGGTGGTGGGAGACTGAACCAGGGATTTTAGAGTCTCAAGTATGAGAGTCTCTTTGCATAACCGTTATGCTATCTGTCCTCTGCCCAGCTTAATATCTTCTAACTAAACTTCCTGTCTGTGGCTGAGAAGACACTCGGATTTTCAGACCAAGTTCACGGGATAAAATAAAAGTATATTGAGACACTCAGCTTAGTTTCCACTAAGAACACTAAGTATATTTGACCACTCAGCCACCCTTTGCATGTTTATCTCTCTCTTTTAAAAAAATGTATTACCTTTATTTATTTATTTATTAGATATAGACATTCAGAAAATGAGAGGGAAGGGGGTGATAGAGAGGGAGAAAGACAAAGAGACATCTGTAGCCCTGCTTCACCACTCACAAAATTTTCCCCCTGCAGGTGGGGACCTAGGGCTTGAACTCATGTCCTTGCACATTGTAACGTGTACTCAGCCAGGTGCACCACCTCCAGCCCCTATGCTAATCTCTCTTTACCAATAGATTTTCCTCCTCCCTGGCTATGTTCTCAATTCTCACTTTTGTATTCTAAGAGTCAGACTTCAGATTTACATAACTTCTTTTCTTTTTTTTTGCCTACTGATTAATTGGTTCCCATCATATATTTTTTGCCATTACAGTTTCTTTACTATTTTCTTCTTCTTCTTTTTTTTTTTTTTTTTTTTAGTCTGAGATTAACTTCCACTGGCCTGACAACTTATAGTCATTAAGATGATGCTTCAAATTGCTTCTCTGAGATAAAGATTACACCTCTCCGGTCAAATACCTTTAGCCTAACTTGTAATTTTTCAATTGCTTCTAGTCAGTCTTCTGTTATTTGCTGTATTGCATTAAAACATACATTTCACATTTCACCAGTTGACCTCATACATTGAAGCCACTGACAGGTGGCATGTCACTTAAATGCCGCTGTCTGTGATGCCTCAAAGCATCAGCAGCCCCTGTCATTTGCCTTTTATATCTCTATTGCTAAAAATGAATAGCATGGCTGTATCCAAGTTTTTAATTTCTTTGCTTGCAACTTGAACACCTGTCTCATTTCCCTTGCTGAGCACTCCATACCTAGCAGTGATGAAAAAAACAAATACTCAGAAGGGCACTTGATGTTACTGGTGTTCAACTCCTCAGGGTGGGAAGAGAGTGATTTTTAAACAGAACTAGTAGGAACCTCCCAGAGGTAATTTAAAAAAGGAAAATATTTGGAAGGCATAAGATAGAAAGTGGCAATTTATTGGCATTACAAATAAGCTTGGGAGTCCTCTGAGGGGTGGGGGTGGGGGACTCATTTTGTCAGGGAGAAGACTGAACCCAGAACTGCTGGGAAATTTCTCCTGATTTAGCAAGACAATGCCACATCACTCTGTCTTGCTAACAGCCATTGCTTTCCATATCTAGTTATTGTTTTCCCTCCATTCTTCACATAACTTGAATTTGAGATTAACAGAAAAAACCTCATTAGTTTTTAGTGTGTTAGGGACCTAATGCTGCCTTTAAATTGGGGTTCAGGGCTCACACTTATACTTTGGAGAGTTTTAACTCTTCCCACCACTAATGTTTTTATTTGAAGCATCTATAAGAAGCCAAGCTTAAAAGAAGTATTTGAAAGGTGTGAATTGTTCAGGATGCCCTTCACAGTAGGATTATACCCTAACTACATGAAGATTTATGAATTGCCTAGGCTCAACACAGGATATATACAGAAAGTGAGCATACAGTAATACTAGCAGGCTACTTCCAGACTGTCTGAAGCAGGTCTGCTCAACTCTCCTGAGCTGGGCTCAAAGGGGAACTCAGCTCTGACCCCAATTGGGCTTTGATTGCAGTTCAAGCTAATTTTCCCCTTTGTAGAGATTATTGGAAGTGACAAGCCCAAATTCTATCACTCAAAAAATCAAAGCAGCAGCTAATCTCATGTGATAATAGGATGATGAGGAAACAAAGCAAAAATACAATGCATGGATTTTTTGCTTACTTTGGGCAAAAAGCAGGGTTTGGGCATTAAGTGGGGTTTCATCTCGAAGCATTATTTGCACACTAGTAAGCATGTGTGTGTGAGAAAGAATGAGATCTAAAATTGTACCTATAAGATATTGTCTTAAGTATGAAAGTTAGCTTAGTTGGAAACAGGTTGCCTCACATAGCTTGTAGGAGAAAATCTCTCATTTAAATCAGGAGTGGGAAACATCTGACCCACAGGCTCCCAAAATCATTTGATCTGGTTCCACAAAGGCAATTGGAGCTCCTTCTCCTCCTCCTCCTCCTCCTCCTCCTCCTCCTCCTCCTCCTCCTCCTTCTCCTTCTCCTCCTCTTCCTCCTCCACTTCTTCCTCCTTCTCCTCCTCCTTTTCTGATAGAAGCATTAAGTGTTAATTTAAGTTAATAATTTAGTATGATTCACAACTGACCTTACAAATATTCAAATGGCCCTTGGCAGAAAGAAGTCCCTCACCTCTGATTTAAGTTTAGGGTCAGTTCTTTTCTCCATCAGGACAGAATAATGGAGTGGAGGAGAGTTCCTGATAACCACATTTCATGAGTTTATCCAGTGAGGTCAAGGGTCTTAACTCTGGGTGTGACTTCTACACCTCTCCCAGAAATGTATCCTCAAGCAGCATGGTCTTACCTGTGAATTTCTTGTGAAATCCTTGTGAGGGCTTGTATGGCCTCAGGTTTCCTCGTCTGACACTCTGTGATCTCAATTTTTTATGAATTGTCAGACCTATTCATATATGGATCAATTTCTTAGGAGTAATGATTTATCTTAATATATATATATATATATATATATATATATATTTAAATTTCTTTATTGGGGGATTAATGTTTTACATTCGACAGTAAATACAATAGTTTGTACATAACATTTCTCAGTTTTCCACATAACAATACAACCCCACTATGTCCTCTGACATCCATTTTGGACCTTTACTCTCCCCCCAACCCACCTCAGAGTCTTTTACTTCAGTGCAATACACCAAATCCAGTCAGGTTATACTTGTGTTTTCCCTTCTGATCTTGTTTTTCAACTGCCTTAGAGTGAGATCATCCCATATTCATCCTTCTGTTTCTGACTTATTTCACTTAACATGATTTCTTCAAGCTTCATCCAAGATATGGCTGAAAATGGTGAAATCACTATTTTTAATAGCTGAGTAGTATTCCATTCTGTATATACCACAACTTGCTCAGGCACTTATCTGTTGTTGGACACCTAGGTTGCTTCCAGGTTTTGGCATTTACAAATTGTGCTGCTAAGAACATAGGTATACATACACAAATCTTTTTGGATGGGTGTGGTGAGTTCCTTCCTTTTTATATATATTTCATTTATTTATTTATTGGATAAAGACAGAGAGAAATTGAGAGAGATGAGGAAAATAAAAAGGAAGAGAAACAGAGAAACACTTGCAGCATTCCTTTACCACTTGCAAAGCTTTCCCCCTTTCAGTGGGGAGTGGGGGTTTCAACCTTGGTCCTTGAGCACTGACACACATGCGCTCAAGCAGGTGTGCACCACCTGGCCCCTTTATTTTACATTTTCAATTTATTTTATTAATAGCCTAATCATTATTTACATAAATAATGATTTATTTTAAAATAGTCTGTTTGGTGCTCAGTGTATCAAGAGCATGTATACATTACGTCATTCTATGGGAGAATAGATTTGTTTCTCTCATTTTATAGATGGAAAAACTGAGATTATGTTAGATAATTAATTCCTTCAATTCACATACCTGGTAAATCGTGAGCCAGTCATTAGTGAGTGTTGATTGTTAATAGTTTTCTATAAATTTTTCTAATATTTTTAAAGATGTATTTATTTGTTTGTAAGAAAGATATAGAACATTGTGGTAGTGAGGACTAAGCTCAGTACTTCACACATTCAAGTCATGAAACCATCTTTTCAGCCACTTAATTTTTTAAATTTAATTATATATATATATATATATGTATATGCATATATATGGAGAGAGAGTGAGAGAGGAGAGAGAGAACAGAACATAGCTCAGCTATGACGTATTTGATGTGAGAAGACTGGATCTAGGATTTTAAGCATGCAAGCTCTGTACTCCAACACTGAACAGCCCTTGTCATTTTTACTTTGCCAATAGAAATAGAGATTTTGGTGATGATTTATTTCAGGGGTCAATAAACTTTTTTTTTGTAAAGGGCCAGACATAATAATTATCTCAGACATTGTGGACCACAATGTCTCTGGAGCAACTGTAGTACAGTCAGCCACAGATTACACAAGTAAATGAGTGTGTCTGAATTCTGTTATTTTCTTTATAGACACTGAAATTTGAATTTTATTGAACTTTCATATACCATGAACTATTCTTATTTTGTTATTCTTCAGTCACTTAAAATGTAGCATTAATTTTAATAAGAATAATTATTTTTATTATAGGTGATAATAAAAAGGAGGTAGGTGACAGACCATGGTTTAATTTATTCCAGATTCACAGAGCAGTTGGAAATGAAGAAACAGTAAACCTGTTAAGTGGAAAAAATATGAACTCTGAGGCAGAAAAAGCATTTTTTGAAAAACAAACTTACATTCCATTAAAATGTGTCCTCTATCTTGACATGAATCCCATGAGGGGTTGAACTGATCCATATTTACTAGGCGCTAATTGACCTTACAAGGGGAAATAAATCCTAGAATTTCCAGAAATATGAAGACTTGACCATATAATTTCCAGGACAAGATCACAGACATAGTCCGTGCCGACTATTTAAAGGCTTACAAGCCAGCCAAGTCAATTTAGCATCAATTTGGCACAATCAGCAGCTAATGAAAGAGAAGTCAGGGTGGCCATAATATGATCAGGATTGCTCATGTTGGTGTGAGGCATCATTCTCTTGCATTCAGCAGGAACAGCCCGTCACCTTGAATATCAGTGGAAAGCTCTACTGAGACTGAATTACAGTAATAATAGCAGGCTACAACACCAAGGACACGGGGGGAAAATACATAGAGAACCTGTTGAGAATGTAATTTTTTCCACCTTAGCTTTGGCATCAGAAGTAATTCTAAATAAACTATATGCTGGGGCTATAAAACCTAGCTTTTTTTTTTTCTTTCCTATTGTTCTTTTGAATGTGACTAAATCAGTTGAACCCAGGATATTCTGGACCATGCGGTTCTATATTCAGGGAAAGAATAAGTGCGTCTATGGTGCATTTATGTTTAAGTGTTCCATGTTGGTGTTGTTGGTGTTTGTTTGTTTTTGTCCTACCTATAAGACCTTCTAGTTTTTTAAATTGTAGTAAGTCTTAATTTATTCATTTCTTCAAGACAAGGAGAATATGTCTGCATATGTACAGAGCAATTGACTATCTTGATGTAAATTCCAATAAGATTGCTTTTTCATCTAAAACAGGTGCACACACACACAGATTCTGACCTGTACAAAGATCACCTATCTGCATTCAGTCTCAAATGCTGACTCCTTTCTTTGAGTGAGCAGTCAAGATCACCTAGATGTCAATAAATATTTTAAATGAGAAGCAATTATTAACATGTATTTTTACAATCTTAGCATTATACTTGCAGTCATTCCTGTAATATTCACATTATATATTTCAGTTATTTCTCCTAAACTACAAGTCTCTTGAAAAAATATATCTCAGAGATTAAATACTACAAAATAATGAAATATTGATGCAATTATTTTTAATAATCACATTAGACCTGGTTTTAATTAGTATTATTGACCCTGTGGACCTAGTCTTATATTAATCTGTATTCTTTAGCATGTAAATCAATAATATGGACAACTACATTGTTCACATTGATTCTGAGTGCAAAAAGACAAAGTTTAGGAGTTTACAGGAGGGCTTGTTACCAAGATAATTTGGTAGTATAGTAGCAGCATCAGACTGATGACAGAGGTGACAACCACTACATTTTCAGTGGTTGTACTGGCCCAGCTTTTACTCGTGCCCACGTGGAGGATAGCTTTCCTGAGACATCACACCGCTTTTTTATTAAAAGAAAAATTAAATGTGACTACTTTACACCAAACATGCTAAGCTATATGTAGGCATCTAGTCATAGTGAATGAATTACATCTGATTTTTTCTGGACTTTGAAATGTCTGAAGTCGCAATTTTACTGAAGACCCAGTCTGTAGTAGAGAAGTTTGTGCTTTACTTATTAATAGATCCATCTAACAAGCCATGATTCAATCAGTTACATTTAATACATCCCTTCAGGAACAATAAATGAGATCAGATCATAATAATAGGCTTTATAGAAAAACTGTTCTCTTCATTTCATCTTTGATTACCAAATTCAATTTAACCAAAGTAACAGAAGAGTATCTTTCTTCTTTCTTTCTTTCTCTTTCTTTCTTTCTCTCTTTCTCTTTTCTTTCTTTCTTTCTGTCTGATTCATTCATTTGCTCATGCAGTCATTCATTCACTTATTCATATTGTCATTAATTTAAAGAATATTAAAGTGCTACTATGTGCTCAGAATTATTCTGCATTTTAGTACTAAAATATAAATAAAATGTCATATTTTCCTTGTAAGGGCTGGTAGTTCGAGAGTAATTTCAAATCTGACAGTATCTCATACTTTATTGTGAGAAAATGGACTTCCAGTTTTGCTTATCTCTTAATGAAGTTGGATTCCATCCACACATGTGTGATCTCTTCTCTCTTAGTGCAATTTATTCATTCAGGTAAACAGAGAAAAAGAGAGACAGTAACTTACCTTGGTGCTATGGAACTGCCAAGTGATGACAGGATTTGCACCTGGACCTTGTATATAGCAAAACATACTCGTTAATCAGTGAGTGATCTCTCCCCAATGCTAATTTTCTAACTCATTTTTCTTATCATAGTAATTGCTGATCTCACTTTAAAACTCAAGTCATACTTAATGTCTTACAGCTTTTCTTAGCTCTTTTTTTAAGTCATGGATTAAAATTCTTTCATCTTTAAAATTGTTCAAAGCTTTCTTAAATTTTTATTTATTTTATTTATTTATTTATTATTGGATAGAGACAGAAATTTTATGGGGGTGCAAAACAGAGAGAAAGAAACAGAGAGACTCCTGCAAACCCTGCTTAAACTCATGAAGCTTCCCCCCTGCAGATGAGGACCAGGGGCTTTGAACCTGGGTCCTTGAACATTATAATATGTGCATTTAACAAAGTGTGCCAACACCTGGCCCCATAATTGTTCAGATCTTTAACAAGCTGTATATTTCATTGAATAATTATGAAAATGACTACCTTTTATTAAGTACTCACCATCTGATAGGAGCTATGCAAAGTCTTTTACGTTGCCTTGTTTAGTCAGTGAAAAAGGAGAAAGAAAGAAGGAAGGAAGGAAGGAAGGAAGGAAGGAAGGAAGGAAGGAAGGAAGGAAGGAAGAAAAAAGAGTACATCTTAAATTATTTTTACAGATAAATGAACTGGGGCTCAGAGACGCTAAGTTACCTGCACAAAATCATCTCAGTCTTCACAGCTGAAAAGTGGTTTCCTTCAACCAGGGGCATAAGAATCACTTGAGAATTTGTTAAAAATTCTTAGTGTAAGACCCTTGTCCCAGACTTACTCATCTTCAGGTGATTTCCATATGCACATTATACTTTGAACAACAGAGAATGAGGTATGAATTTTAACAGCAACTGAGTCTAAAGCACCTGTTCTTATTTTTATTATTTAGTGTTCATAGAATACTGGTGGCTGAGAAAGCAAAGCCATACATATGCCTTGAAAAAAATAAGTCTAAGAGGAAGGAGCTCATAGCATAGCTCATGCCATCAGTTTTTACCAGCATGTATTCTACAAATCCAAATCACATTACAATAAGGAGAATCATGAAAACTTAAACAAGTGGCCTATTTGTTTTCTTTCATCCATATGATTTAAATGTAGTTAATATTTGATAGGTTAATAATAAATATTTTAATATAGTATATTGCATTTCGTTATGAATATATCAAAAGGAAATACAAAGTGAGTTCCAAAAGATAAACTTTTATTGGGTACATGAAATGGAACATAAAATTTGATGGCAATTATCATTTAATCTATTCAAGTTTGGAAACATATTGAAAGAGAAACTCATAACTCAGTTAATTGTTATGAATTATTAATTGCTCATTTGAAAAGCGATGAGCAGAACTGCACTTGTTGAAAAACTTTCTTTCTCAGTGGCTTTAACCTTTGTGTCATTGATTTTATGAGAACAAAAGGGAAAGAATGACAGCAAGATTTTAATCGCCTAAAACTAGAAAGTGACAAGACTGTGAACATCTCAGTGACTATATAAAGGTTAATTGAGATTGAAATGAAACAGCTATCACAAGCCCCACTTCAGTATACATAAGTCTGATTCTCTGGGACTATCCTAGGCATCTGTATTTTACTAAAGTCCCTGGTGTACTAAAAATATGCAGCCAGGATTCAGGGGTGCATCTTCAGTAATAATACTGTTTTGTTTCTTTTTGGTTATTGCTGAGGCTTAATTCTATGAGATACTTTTATATATATATATAGAAAGGCAAGAGAGGGGAAGAGAGAGAGAAAGAGAGAGAGAGAGAGAGAGAGACCTCAGCAGTAAAGCTTTTTTCAATGTGGTAAGGGCAAGACTCATATCCAGATCTCACATCTAGAAAAGCAGTGGAGCTGTACTGTGCACTAGCCATATGAGCTGTTTTGACAGCCTAGATATGACTTTGAATGGTATCCTGAACTCTTAATGAAAAGCAGGTGGGACTAGTGTTTTGAATCCCCGAATCCCTGATTAGGCTTTGGGGTAGGAAGACACCCAGCTAATGCAGGGGCACTATGACTCTGTGGAGACATATTCCCTAAACAACAAATGATTTCTGATCCAAAGATCAAGCATACCCCTGAATATAAAGACACCTGAGTAAATGGCCCCTTTCTAAAAATAAATAAATAAATAAATAAATAAATAAATCCTATGAGTTTCTTCTGTTGAGTTAAAAAAAAAAACCTTCAAAAAGTGGAAGCTTTCTTATTAACTAAATCCAGGGATTTATTGTTTAGTGTCAGGAGCGTAACTGCTTTATAATTGATTTTTCTGAGGAAAACTGAAAACTTAAGCCACCTTAATTTCCCTTATCTTGACACACATGATTAGCATTACTCTGAAATATATTTTACCAGGTTCCCAATTACCTTTTGTAAAACCAGCTTCTTCACTGAATATCTGTCTTGATAAAATATTTCTAGAACAGAAAGTAAGTTATAAAGATAAAAATATAGCCATTTTATTCCTACTGATAGCTGTTGCCTTCAAATAGATCTTTGTACATTCACTTAAATTTTCTAAATAAATTGAATTGTTAAAATACATTAAAATCTATTTCTAAAATCTTTTGATAAAGAAGTAAGAATATTATGGACAATGGTGGAAATGTAAAGGTAATGAAGCGGAAGTATTATACATGCATCAAAGCCTAAAGTAGTTAATCCTTGTAGGCCAAGTGGAGTGTTAGTGTTCAAACAGTTGCTGCAGAAGGACCTATACTATTATTATTATATAGACTCAACTTGCTTATTTAAAATGGAAAATAAGTGAACTCACATCACCAACTACTGGTGAGAATTAAAAATAATAAAATGATGTTTAACTCAGTTTCTGGTGTATAATAAAGGCAAAGGTAAGATAATATAACTAAGCATAGTAATAACTTTATTTGCTTTATAATTGTATTGCAGACACATTTCATGTTTTAAAAGCTATCAAATTATAAACAATTGACATGATAAAATACAAAAGTCAAATCAATGTTATAGCTCCTTTGGGGGTTAAAAAAATAAAAAAGGCTGAAAGATCAATGTGGTTTAATACCTGTTGTCATTCTTTGTGGTTACTTAAAGTTATAATGCACTTACCTGTAAAGGCAAAATTTTAGTTAAGATTTGATTTAAAATGAGTTTTCACTGTGCAACTTCCAAGTACTAATATTGAGTCCTTAAAATGGACTTGTACCCATCAAATTTATCGTAACCTCAGCAACACTTCACCAATTTTAGGATCATCCTAAATCTTGGAGATTACCATGCAATACTAAAATGCCAGCCTACGGCTGTCTTGAATTATGGCATCCCCTTAAACAAACCAGAAGCTAGGTTGGGTTTTGTACTTGATCAGAAACCAATCTCAGAGTTGTGATTACACAGGTAAAAATCTATTGAGTCACCACCACGCCTGTTGGATACATGAGTATTTTCAGCTTGATGACTGACATTCTCATAAATATATTGAACTACCTCCTTTTTTTTTTTTAAGAACTCTACAAAAGATCTTTGGCAGGGTTATATGTCTATTTTAGCAAGTTTGTGTTGTCTACTATTTGTTTCACAAAGATCTCTTATATTAAAATATACTCAAATTTAGACTCTTATTTGAAGATAATAAAGTTGTTTATTTGAGGAAATATTTTTTAAAATAATGTGAGTAAAATCTAATCACATGTTATACTGCCTTTAAAAAAGTAAGACGGAATGTAAGGAAACAGTCAGAGCAACACTCTGGCAAGACTCAGGTCCTTATGCTTGCAAGCCCAAAGCTCCATCACTGTGTCACCTCCAGTGCCATAGTAAGACTGGATTTTTATAATGAATTAAAAGGCCTTGAGAAAAAGAACACATCTTAATCCCTTTGTAGCCCTAACAGTGTCACCACAAAATTTAGAAAAAAGAAGGAAACATAATTCCAAAGTGTGACCATCACAAGCAGCAGACTCACACAGGATCAGGGTCAGCTCATCTGAATCTTGTTTGGAAATTTGGAATGTGATATTTCTCTGTGCACTATGTTGACAAGCATGTTTTAACATGAATGTATTCCTCATTGATTCTGAATTGGAGAATCACTGAGTAAAGAAAAATGGTATTACGTGAAGGTATGAAATGGGGGATGTATTTAGGGTTGAGAGGACAGAGAATTCATTAATGAAGTACCAGGGCTGAGAAAGCACACGTTTTACCATGTCTGGGGACTAGAGTTCAACCCAGGCACCACATGGCACACTCTCTGCTCTCTATTTATCTTTTTCTTTCTTTCTCTCTCTCTGAAGAAGTTGGGTGGAAATTGTGAAGCCCCAATGACAACCAAACAGAGTTTAATGCAGTTTTCATCTTTAAGGGGGTTGGATAATAGCTTGTAAGATCATTGAAACAGGTGTTTCCTGCTTAGAGTACTTAGGACCATCCTTATGGCTTTTGATGCAAAGGGCTTATTCTAGGCCTGATCCTTTTAACAGTGCTTGAAATTCTAGCTCTGCCTCTTAGTGTGTACCTTGTTGAGCAAATCATATAATCTCTCTGATCTAAGATTTTGTTTCTCGAAAAAAGAGATGATTCTACTGGATAGGTTTGCCAGGGAATTAAGCAAAATGTTTATAAACCACTGAGCACAGTTCCTGGAACTCAGTAAGCTCTATGCATGATCCCTGTTTTGGGGTTGCTGTACTATAAGCAAATTCCAGCATGCAACTAGAGAATCTCTATAAAGAACAGGGAAGGATTCACAACTGTCAGTAAGTCATTAAACCTGTAGTTGAAAATTCTAGTCACAAGTGTGGGTTTTGAAGTCACATTTGACCAGTTACATGTATCTAGGGTCATCAGAATTAAGTGGGAACAATATGGTAATAGAGGCCTAACTATGAATTATAAGGGAATCTCCATTTATTGTGGCTCACTTCTCACTTCCCACACTTATTTACTATTTCAAAACAATAGCCAGCTTTAGCCACTTGTAGAGGAGAAGAAAGCCTTCTTTCCTATGCCAATTCCAAATTAGAGTTTTATTGTTTTGCAGTTCAAGAGCCAGCTTCATGTTTGTTAATAAATCTGAGGTAATGTGTTGTGTCTTTTCAATTAAGAAGGGAAGGCACTACCTATTTTTAATTCTAAATTTAACACTAATACAGAAAATAATGTTCTTTGAGTGCATTCCAGAGCTTCATCCAGAAATTGATAATCAACAAGGACACTGAAAATATATTTTTCTCCTAGATAAGACAGCAGTTCACTGGGGATCTTTTCTTTCCCTCAGCAGTTACCTGGTTTCCAGGCTACAAAGGTATCCATTACTCACTAAAAATATATTTGAAATTACAACTAGGGATCATGACTTTAACTCCCAGGTGGTTTCTTCAGACCAACATAAGTCCAATTCTGTTTCTCCAATGTACGTAAGCTTTTTCTGCTGCCTGTGACTTGCTTTTCAAATCTCCATGACTAATAAGGAAGGACATATGAATGCCATGTAAGGAAATATACTTGAGTCTTTACACATAGATATGCCCACATTATAAGCACCTCATAAATTAAACAACATACAAAAGTGAGGATGCTGTGCATTCTATCCATATTATTTCATTCTTTTAAAGATTTATTTATTTATGAGAAAAAGTAAGACAGAGAGAGAGAGAGAAAGAGAAAGAAGAAGAACCAGAGTCTGGCACATGTGATGATATCAGGGATCAGGCTTGGGACCTCATGTTTGACAAGTCCAATGCTTTATCTATTACGCTGCCTCCTAAGGCACTATTTTCTTCTCCCTTGCCATTGACCCTGCAAAGAAGTGTTGGGATGCCCATTTTATAGATAAGAAAACAGATGTAAATACTGTATAATTTATTCCATGAAAATGGTTAATAAGCAATAATGTAAGTATAAAATTAATATATTTCATGACCCATTTACCATACAGTTACAGTGATAGGTACAAAACCAACCATCTTGAAGTTCAATCTTTCATTAGAGACAAGAGGGTAATAAGAGCTTGCAGTTTCTGATCTTGGACCACAGCCCAGCTACAGGATCAGTTTGCTCACAGTGAGATGGAAAGAAGCCTCAGTTCTTATTAACAGACATGTTCATAAGTGAAAACACCGCCACACAACATAGAAGGATCTCCTGAATAAAAACAAGCATCCACTCACAAAGGTTACTGACTCTCTCTTGCTTTCACTTTATCATCTGCCAACAGGAGCAAATGTTTATTCACTGCCCTCTGTGTGCAGTGAATTTATTCCTCAGAATTAACAACTCATCCACCCATGCATACTTGTAACTAGCAAGCTATATTTTCAAATCCCTAGCTCAAAAGACCAATGTGCTGTGTGCACGGAGACCTGGCTATGATATACACACTCTGAAACTGTGGCTTCTCAGAAATGCATAGGTGCTCACAAAAAGAATGTGTTATCATTTGAGGATACAAATCATGCAATTCACACAGAAAGTTATCTAAATCTAGCCTAAAAACATTTTCTTTTTAAAAATATTTATTTATTTATTCTCTTTTGTTGCCCTTGTTGTTTTATTGTTGTAGTTATTGATGTTGTCGTTGTTAGATAGGACAGAGAGAAATGGAGAGAGGAGGGGAAGACAGAGAGGGGGAGAGAAAGATAGACACCTGCTGACCGGCTTCACCACCTGTGAAGCGACTCCCCTGCAGGTGGGGAGCTGGGGGCTCGAACCGGGATCCTTACTCTGGTCCTTGTGCTTTGTGCCATGTGCGCTTAACCTGCTGCGCTACCGCCTGACTCCCCTGAAAACATTTTCTGCTCACAAGTCCAGCACTCTCCCACTGAGTCACTTCCCTGGTGCTTGAGAGCTGACGTATATAATTAGTATTATTTTTAATGAGAGTTAAAGATAGAAGCACTGAACAGCTCTGTTTTATGGTGATGCTGCGGATTGAACTTTGGGGCTTTAAAGCCTCAGACACCAAAGTATCTTTGTCTCACCACTATGCTGTATCTCCCTCCTAAAAACTACTTTTCAGACCAGTTCCTCTAGAAAGTCAAACAAACAAACATCAATATGTGGCTCAATTAACAGACCCTATGTCTCTCCACAAATTACTCCCTCAAAGAATAAAATAGCCTAAACAGCTGTCAAATGTGACAAAGGAAGTGATTTTTATACCAACATCCTAGTCATAACCAGCACACTGGCTGCATCTCATTCAATCTCATTTAATTAGAAATATCACTTACTGCATATTTCACAAGAGGAAACTAAGCCTTGGAGAAGTGAAATGATTTGTCCAAGGTCACAAAATGAGGTAAGAATCAGGATCAAGACTAGCTCAAGGCTCTGAAGCTCAGACTACTGAGGTGCACCACACCATTCAGATACTGTGCACAGAGCACTGAGTGATGGTGATTGTTAATGAGCCTGGTGGTGAACCTTGTAGAGATTCTGTGAGGGGAGTGAGGTGAAATGAGGAAAACTGTTGAGTATCAGCCAAGTGCATGAGGATTTGAGAAGCAATAAAAAAGTCTTTGTCCATAGTGTTGTTCTTTAGCCTCAGCTGGCATGCAGTGGGATAAAATCAAACAGAAAGTCAGATGCTGGAAACAGGAAGGCTCCCATCTTCCCTAAAGCAGCAGATTCTTCTCCACCTGCTGTGCTTGTGAAAAGTACTAAGTGTCTGATTCACTGTGAGCACCCAATATTCTCAGGCAAGCAGAGCAAATACAGAGATGCTCTCCCGTGATGCTCTGTAGTGGAAATGGAAACTAGCTGCTGAAGGGTAGCCATTCCTTTTAAATGAGGGAGCAGCTCTGAAGAGCAGGGCAAAACAGTGCTTGTACAAGTCTTTGTTGTGGAAACAACTCTCAGGATGTCATGTCAGGGCTATGGTCAGGCTCTGCTGCTACCCTAGAGACAAAGGCAGAAATTCTCTTCATCATCAAATCGTTAGCTGCTGGTGACAGACACACTGTTTCAGCCCCTGTATCCTGTGCCTATTATCCCTTTGGAAGAGTATGTGGAGAGGTGGAGATGGCTTCACAAAGTGGCTGCAAATCCTATAAGTGGGATCTTTTAATCCATGAATAGGAATCACAGAATAAATTTTGATGATGTTTAGAGAAAGGACACTCATTTTGAGAGGGGGAAAAGAATATTTTGCAAACCATAAATAGCCCACCATAATGAGAGACATGTCACTTCACCTTGAAAACTGAAAACCATCTTTTGAAATCAGGGATGGGCAAGAAAGGATAAAAGACCTGCAACAGCAGTGGGATTCCTTGGAATTTAAGTGGAGTGAATGGATCTGTTTACAGTAAATAGTAAGACAACAGCATGACCCACAGGAAACTCCAGTGCCTGCAGTGGGCTGTTGTGTTAATACATAGGCATAGTAAATTAGAAACTATAAACTGCTTTTAACAAAATGAAAACCTATGGATACCCAGCAGATGTCTATATACCTGCTTTGAAACTTTATAAGAAAGTGAGACTGAACACTGTGGGCACAAAAAAGTTCTCTCTCACCCAGACTAGATTTAGAATGTGTTGTAGGTCTTTGCTCAGTTGTAGGGACCAGGGTATTATACCACCACTCTCTGTCAAATGAATTAGCCAAACTTCTGAGAATTCCCACCAGAAGCAAGTGGGACCACCAGGTAACACAGCCTTCTTGCTTACTGGGTTTTAGGTATTGCTACAGATGGCACACTACAGGTCTTTTCACTACCAATGTAGTTTAAAGTGTTTGATGCCAATCATTTGCCTTTTTATTGGTGTACAACCCTTTGTCTGCAAAACTTTAATCCTCAATTGGATGACTTTTGCATTTTGATACATCACTAGTTCTCAGAGGCCTCACCATGAAAGCATTTTCAATAAAGTCACACTGGGATTCTAGATGGTAAGTTCACAGAATTGTGCATTTGGAGTTTCTTGTGTCATATAGCACGACATGTAAATGAACCAGTAATTTCTCTGCACATATTCTTCATATATGTGCACCAAACTTTAAGAAATGCCTTACCTTTTTTCTATCATGACTCTAATTGGATATATTATTTGTACTATAGAAATAAAATATAAATCACAATATAAATATCTTTGTTTTGTTTTGTATTGCATTTCCTTAGATGTATACACATAGGATTATTTTGTTGTTGTTTTTTAAATATTCCTTAATTGGTGTGAATGCTTGTTGATGTTAGGAAGTTTTCATTTATATTGATGTTCCTAGCAAATTTATAATATTAACATACTTTTTTGTCATTGAACTTTTTGAAAATTTTATATTTATAAAAAGGAAACACTGGAAAAACCATAGGATAAGAGGGATACAACCACACAATTCCCACCACCCACCCCCTCCTCTAATAGCTTTCCTACTCTTTAACCCTTTGGGAGTATGTACCCAAGATCACTGTGGAATACAGAAGGTGGAAGGTCTGGCTTCTGTAATTGCTTCCCCGCTGAACATGGGCATTGACAGGTCCATCCATACTCCCAGCCTGTCTCTCTCTTTCCCTAGTGGGGAAAGGCTCTGGGGAAGCTGAGCTCCAAGGCACATTGGTGGGGTTGTCTGGTCGCAACATAGGATTCTTTTGTTCTGCTCTCACTCTTTAGAAAAACATTCTTACAGCAATAAAGGTCAACAGTGTACTCATGGGAAGGAAAGACATATCTATTACTCAGTTCATTTTTCAGTATGAATGTCTGATCCTCTTGGTACTAAATATCCCACCCAATTCAACATTTAGTCTAGAAAGAGCAACACATAACACAAAAGGCTTGGAAATTATGAATTTGGATCTCATTTGCATTTTCTTGCTCAGTACTGTAGCATTACATGATATGAACACTCATTCAACATGGTTACATTGAGTTTGTTCTGCTCAATTAACAGATTTGGTAGGTATTGCTTAATATCATACTTAATTATAACATGCATGTATCTATCAGAAATCTGTGTTATGTTCTCAGAGGCAAATAGATATTTTGTTTTGGAATTCAACAATTATTTATTTTTATTAAGTTTTTTGTCAGGAGAAAATTGCAGCATTCTTCATAAATATTACAGCCTGAATCATACATAAGCTGCTAGAATGCATTATTTATAATGTAGACTTATGAGTTCATAGTGTGAAGATGTGTTTGCCTCCTAAAGTATTAGAAAATTATGAACCTAATGCTTTGCCATAATATTGATGAAGCACATTAAATTTTGGGTTTGTGTATGTGTTATGAGTAGTGTAATAAATTTTTCTGAAGATTTTTTCATGTAAATTTCCCAGACCCCTTACTTAGAAAGATTGGAAAATAAGCCCATCCTCAGAATGGTATGTTATTTATCCAAAATATCAGAGAAAAGAACTCTAAGTTTTCATTATAAGTTTACCTTATTTAGTTCTAAGAATCCAAATGCATATTTACTCAGTTCTGACATGCTCTCACTAGAAAGTTGGGAGTGTTATCCACCATATGTCTAATGTCAAATTTTATAACACAAAGTACAACATGCTAGTTTGAAATCCCTTTACTTGGAATCTATAAGTCAGATTAATGGGGATGACACATTAGTTCCACTCGTATAGCATTCCAGTGGCAATGTTCTTAAAATTAGGAACTGTCAATCTGAGGAAAGCAAATCTAACTTCAGCCTGCTTTGAAGCCATTAGAAACGATTAAAGGAGATCAAAAACTATTTTATTCAGCCCAGATGTCTTAAAGTTCAAAAGGTAAAAAGTACTTTTCATCATAAATAAGCTGGGATAAAATAATTTTCAGTGAAGCTTCAATTTCACTGAAAATAAAATAGGTAATTACATTGGCTATTACCGAGGTCACTACCTTCATTGACTATCTGGCTTAAAACTAAAAAATGGTATCATCTGCAATATAGACAGAAATGAGCAAAGTGACCACCGTTTCCTTTCTGAAAACCTCAAAATTCAGTTAATTCACATATTAACAGTCTTCATGAAACAATTACTGAAAAAAAGTAGCCTTCTTGGCCTTCAGAAGCTGGGCACTGGGGGGTTGGGTTGGGGGCTTGAAAGTTCTTGTCATTACCATTATATTAGCATAGTGATATTATCATAATCAATGGTCCCCATATCACAGGACCTTGCATAATATTTCTGCATGACAAAACCTAGCAGGCCAGATTTCTCATACCAACTTGTATAGTCTTCCCATTTGTTATAGTCCTGTTTGCTAGATATAAACTTCATTTTCAAGTTAGAAATGCTATTTTTAGCAAGGAATATAATTTAATTTTTTCTCTAATTTGGTTCTACTTCTTACTATCTCAAAAGGCATTAGAAGAATTTAGAAAGTCGGTTTGGTGCTGTTTTATTTTAGTTTTTGGTGCTGCTTTAAAATTCTGTGTTTAAAGTATTTATTTAATGTACTGCTGATGAAAGAGAGAATCATGGGGCGAGGGTACAAGAAAGAGATGAGCAAGAACGCCACTCTGGAAGCTGGAGGCTTAGGCATGCAAGTCCAGTGCTCTACCAGCTGAGATATTTCCCATGGTTGCTGGGTTAGTTTTGTTACTATTTTTTGCCACTAAGATAATTCTTGGCTGGGGCTCAGTACCTGATTCTACCACTCCTTGTGGTCTTTTTTTTTTTTTTTTTTTTTGTAAAGAAGAAGAGACAATGCAGCACCCCCACCGCTTATGAAGCTTCCTTCATGTAGGCATCCTCTTGCATGGTCCTCCTGCGTCCTCCTGCATGGTGTATTCAGTCTACTAGGTGAGCTCTCAGTCCCAATCCCACAGTCAGCTTCTGTTTTAAAATCATCTTAGTAAGTTTTGTTCACTTTATTAATCTCTTTTATATCTGAAAATGTCATTGTTGGATTTGTATAAAAGATTGATTCACTGTTATTATCCAAAGTATGTTAAAGAGAAAGAAAAACTAGAACAGCTCACTGATTTTTTTTTTCCACATACAACTTTGTGGAGATTTACAAACATAGTGTTCAAAAAGAGAGACAGTAAGAAACTGCATTAATTTGGTTTGAGTCTTAAGCCTAGGATAGCTTTACTCCTATGTCTTTTGAAGACCCACGTTCTGTTGTGTTGTGTTGTGTTTTGTTTTCCTAACACAGAGGTCACTAGCTTCAGGTTATGCTATTCATTCAGCCTCCAAATAGCATACATAGTTTCTGAAGATCCCATTCTCTGCATTCATTGTGGCTAGAGTCTTTGAAAACACCCTTGCCAGTATACATTGATGTTAGCCTTAAGAAAAGAAAGAAGAGGTAGGTAGAAGCAGGAGCAAGGCAGGCATAGAAAATAAGAAGTTGCTGAGAGGGGGGAAAAAACAACTATTTTCAATCTGAGGTTATTTCTATTCAGTCAAGTCTTTCGAAATTATTCACAGTAAAGATTAATGATTCCTTACAGGTGGGGGCAGGCAATCACCTCCCCACTAGTTTCTCCTGACAAAATCCATTATGCAGTGGCACTAGCAGGAAGGCAGCAGGGGAGTTTGTTAAAACACCTTCAGAATGGAGCACTTTAACCTAGAACCTGGCACACAGGAGCTGTGCCAATATACAATACTAGAATGTGGAAGAGGAGTGTTTCGCAGCAATATTTTCAGACCTAGCCAACCAAGGTATTTACAGAACCAGTTATCTGCTTCTTAATTTACCAGTGGGAGCCCTTAAGACACAAAACAGCATCCCTTCTTCCTTACCCCCTCCCTATTTCCCACTACAGCCTGACTAGTCAGATGTCCACCCACCAAGGGAATATAAATGAGTTTATGAGGACAATTGTGCCTCCTCCTCATTTCTTCTGATTTTTCTCTTTGTTCTTTCCTGGCTCTTTAGAACATTGAAAATAGAAAACAATGTGCCTTGCCAAGAGAGGGAGATCCTCGAATCACAGTTCTCAGCACTGAGAGCCTGCAGGCTGAGGTCCATGTCAGTCACAGATGGCTTGTCCTGCTTCCTGTCATGACACTCATTGCTTGCCTGAGTGCCACAGGACTAGGATTTTCCCTGCATGGGCCCTGCTTACAGTTCACTGTGAGTGCGCTCTCTCTCTCTCTCTCTCTCTCTCTCTCTCTCTCGTCATTAGCAGCTTCTTACCCTGATATGGTTCCTCTGCTCTTTTCCTCAGGTGGAGGTGAACTGACAGTATTTTATCAGGCAGGACAGATTTTATGACCTGGAATAACTCTGACAATTAAATTTCACAAAGAAATCCAATAGTTCCTATTTGGGATATGAAATTATGTCCTCTATGGTCCATGGTTTAATATTGACTTCTTAAAAATATTTATATTCCAGACATCTAAACTGGAGTTCTTGCAAGAAAGGGGGAGGGGTGAGACTGTTCTTTTGAAATAATAGCTGTAATTATTAGGTGCTGTTTTTTTTTTTTTTACCTCCTTGACAACAGTGCATCCTTCAGCTTTCATTTTTATACCAAACGATAAAAGAGGACACAGTCTAGCTGTAGAAACTGATGTTGGCAATTGCCCATCCATCATGAGGAATGATCCTTCCTCTGAGGGGAATTTTCTGTTGGATTGTCAACTGCCTAATATTCCCCTGGGTGAGGCTGCATAAAACTGCAGTGCTGTGACAGCACTGTGGCATTTTACTCTGAGGGGGCTGGCAGTCCACTACAATGAAACACTTACAGTGTGTTATAGTCATCATGTCTTTTTGCTTAATCTTTCATCATCTTTTTTTTCTCAGATTTATTTTTGGTAGAGACAGAAAGAAGTTGAAAGAGATGGGGGGGATATAGAGGGAAAGAGAAACACCCACCGCGCTGCTTCACCACTCATAAAGATTCCCATCTCAGATGGGAACCAAAGGTTTGATTCCTGGTCTTTGTGCATAATAACATAAGCAAGTGAGCCACAGTCTAGTTCCTGATCATCATGTCTTACAGTCCAGAAAAAGAGAAGATCCAACCTACTCGTGAAACAAGTAAAGCAATTAAAATTCACCTACCTCACACACACAAAAAAAATCTGTCACACTCTTGTAGCTAAATTTATTAGGAAGAAGGCTGTGTGAAATCATGGTAGCTTTCAGTTTATCTAGTAAACATGTATTGAGCAGCCATCATTGCCAGGTACTGTTCTGGGCACTAAGGGAGGATACAATGTTAAGAACACAAATGTAGTAACTTCTCAGGAGTTCCTGTCTCGTAGAAGGCAGATGAAAAATAAGGAAAGGTGTAACTATGGGCAGAGATGACTTAGATGTGCAGTCATTCTATATCTTGCTGAGAAGGTAACATTTTGGCTGATATTTTCTTGTTTTCCTTTACTGGGTGATTAATGTTTTACAGTCAACAGTAAATACAATATTTTGTACATGCATAACATTTCTCAGTTTTAGACACAACAATACAACCCCTACTAGGTCCTCTGCCATCATGTTCCAGGACCTATACTCTCACCCCACCCCCACTCACCCCAGAGCCTTTTACTTTGGTGCACTAGACCAACTCCAGTCCAGGTTCTGCTTAGTGTTTTCTCTTCTGATCTTGTTTTTCAGCTTCTGTCTATGAATGAGATCATTCCATATTCATCCTTCTGTTTCTGACTTATTGCACTTAACATGATTTCTTCAAGCTCCATCCAATATGGGCTGAAAATGGTGAAATCACCATTTTTAATACCTGAGTAGTATTCCACTCTGTATATACACTACAGCTTGTTCATTGGCTGAGATTTGATGGTCAAAAAAGAGCCCCTGCAGCCCAGGAGGTTAAAACACTGAACTCTCAAGCCTTAGGTCCTGAGTTCTAGCCCCAGTACCATATGAGCCAGAGTGATCAAGTTCTCTCTTATAACTAAGTGGCTAAATAAACAAGTAAGTCTTTAAAAGGAAGACTCTCCTGTAGAAAGATTTAGAGAAAGAACATCTCAGGAAGGGGACATATATATTCTGCAAAAACCAAAGGTAGGGGGCTGAGAAGGGTGGTGCACTGGGTTAAGTGCACATAGTACAAAGCACAAGGACCAGGGGAAGGATCTGGATTCGAGCCCCCACTCCCCACCTGTAAGGAGAAAACTTCACAAGCAATGAAGCAGGTCTGCAGCTGTCTATCTTTCTCTCACCATCTTTATCTACCCTCTCCTCCCAATTTCTCCCGTCCTACCAATAAAGTGGGGGAAAAAATGGCCTCCAGGAGCAGTGGATTTGCAATGCAGGCACCAAGCCCCAGCAACAACCTGGAGGAAAAAAAAAATAACCAAAGGAAGGGAAGTGCTCAGCTATCTCTGAAAATGGTGAGAAGCAAGTGTGCCTGGGGCATAAGCAGTGATGGGTGGTGTCCATATAGAAACAACAGCAGGAGAAAGGTACCAGATCATGCCAATCCCTAGAGGCCAGAGTGAAATGGGTTGGCTTTAATCTCAGTGCACTGGATGCTAAGTAGATGATACAGAGGGGGTGCATTGTAAATAATAATTCTGGATGGTAAGGTGATGGTTCACTGGGTAGATAGCACACTTGGCTGTGTTCTGTGAAGATGGGGGTCCAGGTCCCTATTCGTGACCTGGTGGGAGCACCTGCACTGAGAAGTTTCATGAGCAACACTGCAGTGCTTCTCTTTTCTGTCTCTCTCTATCTCATTCTCTATCATCCACTATCTAGAAACAAATTAAAAAAAAAAAGAATCTACAAGGAATAGGGGAATCCTGCAGTCAAGGAGCCCCCAAAACAATCCTACTGGCACTAAATAAATAAATAAATAAATAAATAAATAAATAAATAAAATAATTATTGTGGTCATTGTGTGAACAGGGGATTATAAAGGTGGTAAAAAAGGGGCGGGGAGTAAACTTGGGACTAACAATGCTCTCAAAGTCCAGATGAGATGTGTTAGTAGCTTAGAGTAGGTTAAGAGCAGAGCAGATGATGAAAATAAATCTCTCCTTCAATAGCACAGGTACTAAAATTAGTGTGGTCTACGGCCATACCACCCTGAACACACCAGATTGCCTCTACGATTAGTGTGATCCAAAGAAGATTAGCAGGGCACTTTTGTGAAGATGACATTCAAATTTGGTGCATTCTGTATTTTTGTCATAAGAAAGCTAATAAATGGATTCAGAATCTGTTGTAGAATACGCCTTCCTTTAGTGAAAAACTCAGCACTAAATCTAAAGTTTGGGGTCATCTACAACACAGATGGGTTTTTTTCTTTCTTTTTTCCTTGCCCTCACCACACAGATGCCTTGAAATGAGCTGGTACTTTTTTATAGTTGGTAGAGAAGGAAACAGAAAGACTAAAATAGTAGCATTCGCATCCTCTCAGCATAAGAATGATGGAGACTTTGTCAGTCAGTCAGAATAACAAAGTGATTAAACCCACTGGAGCTGTGTGGGTTTGTAAACTCTATCACCCATTACATGTGTGAATTTAGGTTGTTTCCCTTCCCCTTGTCTTTGTTTCTTAATCTGCAGAATTGTTAGAATGATACTACCTGCTATGAGTAAAAGTGTTAAAAGGTTTACACAAATCCATTTAAGGGGATTTATCAGAGTAATCCCTGGTTTACAGATTTTGTAGGCTCTGGGCCTGCAAGATAGATCAGCCTGGGGAAGAGGAAAGGGGTGTTTGCTTTGTGCTGCCTACCCCCATTGCTCTGAGGTGGAAAACTTCAGCTTTGGTGCTATGGCGTCTTTCCCTCTCTCCCTCTGTCTGCTACTATCTCTTTGAAAACATCACCCCAACCATTGAAGTCTAGGCTACAATGGAAAAAAAATCAATCATGCCTGGCTCAGACTACATGTTCAATGAATGTTATTTTTGTTATTACCATTTTGTTTTGAATGATAATACCTCTCCCTACTAACAGATGATATGCATATATATAATGACAGGGACTCTTCCTGTCCCTTACCAAACAAGAAAAAACTATGTAGAGAAGTGCTTTTTCAAGATCCTATATAAATAAAAGAGGTATTGGATAGAGACTGAGAGAAATTGATAAGGGAGAGGGAGATACTGAGAGGGTAAGTGCCGGGCTAGCGTGGGGGTGCCTCTTCCTGGGTGTGTACTCTCTGGGTTGTAGAGAATTCGACTGGAGCCAGCCTGAGCTGCTACTCAGCGATGCAGGAGATAGATGACTCAGGAACCAAACATGTGGCTGATGTAATGCAGCCTTTATTGATCAGAGACCACACTTTTATAGGATAGAACTGGAAGTGGCAAGTCGGAAATGGAAATGGCTAGGAAAGGGGGTGGAGAAAAGCAAAAGTGGGCTGGGAAGGTATAAACTTCGTTAGCAACTGTTGCGATGGTTTGAACTGGTGGGATTAATGTTACCCTGCAGGCAGGGCAGGTCTCGAAGAAGATAGATCAAGGAATGGAATGGGTGGGGATCTTTTAGGCAAAACAATGATTATGTAAATAGGCCATAGCATCAGCAATGCAGGGTGGAGCAGGGGGAGCTGGCCCGACAGTTAAGAGACAGAGACTACTGCATCCCTGCTTTACCACTTCTGAAGCTGGAAAGCTGCAGGTGGGGACCAAGGGCTTGAACCTGGTCCTTACACACTGTAATGTGTGCACTTAACCATATGCGCTACCACTTGCCCCACCTCACAGTAATCAAAATGGCTACCATTTACTGGTAAGCTTTTTATATGCACTATCTGCTTTCATCTTCAAGACTATGCTACTAGGAGAAGATGCTATGCTTATTGTAAAAATGTAGAAAGGACTTCCCTGCCAACCAGTGAATTGTAGGACCTAGATATGGCTCAGATCTCTGTAATTCCACACTTTGCTATTTCTCAACAACAAAAGAAGTGGGTAAAGACCATTATGGCAGATTACTCACTGTTGTCTCTTTGATCTGTTACCAAACAAGATTAGATTTCTCCTTTCCCTTCTTCCCATGGCAGATCAGGTCTTTATTTGTGACTTTACTGTTTTCCAATCAAACATGCTCTAATCTAGATTCCTAGCCTAGTTAGCATGTATTGATCATTTCGATGTCAGCAGGCAAATACCCATCATCAACATGAATGTATTATGTGCTTCTTAGGAAATAAAGGGATGGAAGCTGGAAATAACTGAAAATCTTATATATTTTTTCATGTGGCCATTTAATCTTTTCCCAATATTGCTTTTGACAGTAGTTAGGGATCTATCAATATTAACATTGTAAAATAAATCTACATGATATAGTTTGTAACTTGGTCAAGAAACCCATTTATCTTCAATTTTGGCATGTTTCTTTTCTACTGAGTAAATTTTTGTCATAAATCCCAATCTTCTTAGCCCTATGATAGAAAAATTATATGCAGTTTTAGTGCATGTTAACTTGTTTCTTTGTTTTTACTCTTGTTCTCACAAAATGGAATTAATCAATTTTAAATAGAAATGCATAATTTATAACATGAAGGAAAACATTTTGTCCATTTAAATATTAGAGCAAAGGAAAGTCTAAGAGTCTGTCTTTTGTTACCTTTGTATTTTCTTCTTTCTCTATAGTATTTGAGAATTATCCTGTGGAGGGGGCAGGCAGTGGTGTACCTGGTTAAGTGCATACACTACAGTGTGCAAGGACCCAGGTTCAAGCCCCTGGACCCCACCTGCAGGGGAAAAGCTTCATAAGTGGTGAAGCAGGGATGCAGGTGTTCCTGTCTCTTGCCTTCTTTATCCCCCCTCCATTCTCAATTTCTCTCTGTCTCTGTCTAATAGATAAAAATTTTAAAAAAATAAAATTATCCTGTTTTGTTTTGTTGAAGTCAGGCTAGCCTTTGAATTAGAGCATTTAAATATTATAAGTTTAAATTGTAGTTATATTGGACAAGCATAAAGACATATAACCAGTAGCATCATTAGCACTAAGGAATCACCTAATTTAATAGGTAAAAGACCAGCTTTAAACAGATCTTTATAGGCTGAAATAGTATGCAAACAGTTTAACTAGATAGAGTTACCAGGTATAATTTTATTTTTAAGTACTGTATATAAATGAGTCACTTGGATACAGGTGGAAGGTCTATTGCAACAGTGACAGCAATCAGGAAGCCAAGGCAAGCCAAGTAAATGTTAGTCAAGATCTTTAGACTAACTCGAAAGCCTACATTGAACAATTAGCACAAAATGATTAGAATCCTTGAATATGCAACCAGATAAGTTGTTCTATGTGTGATTACACAGAGTAACAAGAAATGCATCCAAAGACAAGAAGAGTGTTGTTTGAGTTTGACTTTTAGCTTTAGCCTTAGGACTTTTCTGAACGAGAATTTCTAGAATGTAAAAGTCTTCACACTTCTGTACTTTTTGTATGGAAGGTACATGAGATCCATTTGACCTCTGATCCTTAGAGTAAAGTAGCCTATTTAGCAGTTAAGTGTAAGATACAGTGGTAGGTTAGGACCCTGAACTTCAAGTGTGATCAATAGTCTTATACAAGCAAACTAGAGACCTGCCACAAAGACAGACTTGACAGATTTACATGGGTATTGCTCTCATCAACCCAACTTCACATTTTACCTCCTTCCTTCTACTCCTTGCCCCTCTCTTGCTCCTACTCTCCTTGCCAGAACAAAAGGAACAAAAATAAAAAGTAATAAAATGACTAAATTAAGGGGATTTTCTGTTTTGTTTTTACAGAGACAGTGCCTCATGCATATGAGATTCCACTACTCCAGGACACTCCCTTCCTTCCTTTCTTTCTCCCACTCCCACCCCTCAACATCAGTATCACTTTGTTGAGGAGATGTTGATTTACAAGACTGTAGTTATCACAGAAGTACATTTCCACATTTCCCCAGGTAGGTACCAGTAAATCTCACCTTCTGATAGAACATCCTGTTCCATCATAGGGACTTAGATCACCAACCTCCTCTGAGTGACTCTCCCTTCCCTTTCTGAGCCCCTGCATCTGCTGCCACAGATCACAGTCCACTGAGAATTCACCCAGGATTGTCCTTTGCTTGGTTTTTTAGTTCCCAGCTGAGAATGAGATCATCTGGTATTGGTCCTTATTCTTTTGACTTAGTTTTACATGATTCTCTTCCATCTTGCAGCAAAGGAGAACATGCCTTCATTTCATTTCATATAGCTGTGTAGTATTTCATTGTGTACATATGCCACAACTTTCTTAGACATTCATCTGTTGTTGGGCCCTTGGGTTGTTTCCAAATTTTGGCTATTATCAATGGCACTTCTATGAACATAGGTGTACATAGGTCTTTTCACAAAGGTGTTTTTATGTTCTTTGGATAGATGCCTAGTAGAATTGCTAGGTAATAAGGTAGGCCCATTTTTAATGTTTTCAGGAATCTCCAAACTCATTTTCACAGGGGCTTCCCCAATTTGTATGCCTACCAAAAGTTTATAAAGACTCCCTTTTGTCCACATTCTCACCAGCACTTGTTGTTTCTGCCCTTTTTGAAATAGGTCATTCTTACATGGGTAAGGTGACATCTCATTTTTCTCGATTTTCATTTTCTGGTTATTAGTGGTTTGAGCAAATTTTCATATGCATATTAGATATCTGAATATCTTCTTTTCTGAAGAGTATGGTCAGTTCTTTCCCCCATTTTTAGAAATACGTTTATTTATTTATTATTGGATAGAGACAGAGAGAATTTGAGAGGGGAGGCAGTGGTAGAGAGGGAGAGAGACAGAGAGAATCAATAGCACTGCTTCACCACTTGTGAAACTTTCCTCCCTGCAGGTGGGACCAGGGGCTTGAACCTGGGTCCTTGTGCACTGTAATGTGAGCACTTACCCAGGTGTGCAACCACCTGACCCCATCTTCCCCCCCCCTTTTTAATAGGGTTGTTTGTTTTTTGTTGCTGAGTTTTGTGAGCTATTTATATGTCTTGCTTATTTGCCCTTTTTCTAACATTACATGACATGTAAGTATCTTTTATCATATCAGTAACAGAGATATACACAGAGATGGGGAGAGGCACCATCACATCATCATTGCTTCTTCTTACATAGTAGCTCTCACATAGTGCTGGGGTTGAACTTGGTCTTTGTGCATAGCAATGCAGGTTCCTTACCCAGTGAGTTATCTTTAGGACCCCAAGGGGATTTTCTGACATGTGACGTCAATAATAAAATTCAGATTATTTCATATGTAGTCTTAGAAATGACTTACCTCCTAAGCAATTTTAGGAATGCAGACATCCCTTGGAGATACATATCACGGAGAATCCCCTGCTAAGTCTCAGAAAATAAAATCGATGTTTAGGATGCAAGCATAAAGATAGCAGATATATCTCTCTCCCTTGTAAAATAATGAATGTTCTTTATGTGAAAAATACCATGTTACTCAGTGTAGACTATGAAAGAACTACAGAACACATGTTAGTTGAGACAAAAGATACACATGGAAAAGGAATATTACTGAAATGTTTTTTATATACATAGCATTGTTAAATTGCTTTATGTGCTTTAGTTCAATCTATATAACAATCCTACTACATGGATACCGGCTAATACAGAATCTTAGTTTTGTGGATGAAACAGAGATGGCTTGAATGATTTGCATTAAATCACCCAACTTGTGTTTGGTGCAACTGAAATTTAAATTCAAGCTTGTTCACATTTATTTCTGTGTTTGTGTCATTGTCCTTTGGTTTTAAAAGGCAGAGATGGTATCTGAGGTTACAATATACAGAGAATTGTATGTGGTAGGAATTATCTGTGAGCTGTATCTTCAAAGACAGATGGGAAGTTGAAGGATGACCACACCAAGAGTAGAGGCACCAAATCGGAATCCAGCATGTATCCCTCAAGGGAAAGGAGATCAGCAAGGACCATCTGTGCTTGCAGTCAGGGAGGTTTAAGTTCTAGTCATGCCTCTGCCACTTGGTCGGTGGTGATATTTGTGTAAGAATGACAATTTTTTCATAGAGTAAAAAGAAGAAGAATAGCAACAGTGCCTAAACACCTGGCCAGCCTATTTAATGGACATAGATGACAAGATGTTATATGTAAAACTGTTTAGTCTCTCTCTCTCTCTCTCTGTCTCTCTCTCTCTGTCTCTCTCTCTCTACTACTTTTATTTTTTTCCACTTTATTTGGGTGGTGGTGGTTGGGAAGTTTGTGATTTACAGTATGGTTGTTGACCTACCGGCATCAACTGTCATCTCCCCATGATAGGTGGCTGGTATTTAGTCTTTTATTGTTATTCAATTATGCATCTGTGCATGTTTCAGACACTGTATAGTTAACCAAGCAAGAAAATGTATATGTTGAAAAGTAAAAAGCAGACAATAGGAAAGTTCTGATCACATTGTGTGGGATTCTGACTAGAGAATTACCCACTTAGCAGTGGGAGTGATTGAAGGTTGTGAGAAGAGGGAATGATGTTATGAAAACAGTTTGTGAGCAAACCCTGTCTAACTATCAAATGTCTGTGTAGTTTGAGTTAGTGGCAAGAGCACAGAATTGGGTAAGTGTGTAGAAGGTAAAATTCCATAGATATGAGACATGTGATTTTTTTTCCCTGTAAAAGTTATTCACTCACTCAAACATACTCAGATACTCACTGAATGTGGTTTCTTTCCAGGCATTGTTTTAGGTATTGCACACAATACATGGGACAAAAAGCAGCAAAAATCTTATGTTCACAGAACTCATAGTCTAGAATAACTCCTTATTAATAAAAGTATGTATATTCAAAAATGAAACAAACATCAAAGAAAATGAATTTTGTTGGAACAAGACACTTTTAAAGCAGTTCTTCTGGTTTCTCTTTAACTAGTCTACCAAAATCTTTTCCATTCCTACTTCATCTAGCCTTAGTGTGCTTTCATGGACTTCAAAGAGAAGGCCTAACATCTTTTATTGCCTTTTCAATAATGTTCCCAGCCTTCAATTGTATCCAAAGCAATTATTATATTTTTCTTTACTGGGTAGATTAATGGTTTACAGTCAATAGTACAATACAGTAGTTGGGACAATAATCACCTAGGTGTTCCATCATGTTCCAGGACCTGAACCCCCACTCCCACACAAGAGTCCTTTGCTTTGGTGCATTACACCAAATTCAGTCCAAGTTCTGCTTTGTGTTTTCCCTTCTGTTCTTATTTTCAGCTTCTATGAGTGGGATCATTCCATAGTCTTCCTTCTCTTTCTGGCTTATCTCACTTAACATGATTCCTTTAAATTCCATCCAAGATGAGATGAAGAGGGTGAATTCACCATTTAAAAATTTTTTTTAATATTTATTTTCCATTTTGTTGCCCTTGTTTTTATTGTTGTTTTAGTTATTATTATTATTGTTATTGATGTCATCATTGTTAGATAGGACAGAGAGAAATGGAGAGAGGAGGGAAAGATAGAGAGGGGGAGAGAAAGATAGACATCCACATACCAGCTTTACCACCTGTGAAATGACTCCCTTACATGCGGGGACCCTGGGGCTCAAGCCAGAATCCTTAAACTGGTCCTTGTGCTTCGCACCACATGCACTTAACCTGCTGCGCTATCACCAGACTCCTGATTTCACCTTTTTTTTTTTTTTTAATTTCTATATTGGGGGATTAATGTTTTACACAGTAAATACAATGGTTTGTACATAACATTTCTCAGTTTTCTACATAACAATACAATCCCCCACTAGGTCCTCTATCATCCTTTTCCAGCACCTGTACTCTCTCCCCCAACTACCACAGAGTCTTTTACTTTGGTGCAATATGCCAATTCCAGTTCAGGTTCTACTTCTGTTTTCTCTTCTGATCTTGTTTTTCAACTTCTCCCTGAGAATGAGATCATCCCATATTCATTCTTCTGTTCCTGACTTATTTCACTTAACGTGATTTCTTCAAGCTCCATCCAAGATGGGCTGAAAACTGTGAAATCACCATTTTAAATAACTGAGTAATATTCCATTGTGTATATATACCACAACTTGCCCAGTCATTCGTCTGTTGTTGGACACCTGGGTTGCTTCCGGTGTTGGCTATTACAAATTGTGCTGCTATGAGCATAAGTATACACAAATCTTTTTGTATGGTGTGTTGGGTTCCTTAGGATATATTCCCAGGAGAGGAATTGCAGGATCATAGGGTAGGACCATTTCTAGCCCTCTGAGAGTTCTCCAGGCTGCTCTCCACAGAGGTTGGACCAATTTGCATTCCCACCAGCAGGGAAGGAGGGTTCCTTTGACCCCACAACCTCTCCAGAATTTGTTGCTGCTACCTTTTTTGATGTATGGTATTCTCACAGGAGTGAAGTGATATCTCATTGTTGTCTGTATTTGTATTTCTCTGACAATCAAAGACTTGGAGCATTTTATCATGTGTTTCTCAGCCTTTTGGTTCTCTGGTGAATATTCTGTCCATGTCCTGTCCCTTTTTTTTTGGATGGGGTCATTTGTTTTCTTGTTGTTGAGTTTGGCAAGCTCTTCATATATTTTGGTTATTAAACTCTTGTCTGATGTATGACATGTAAAGATCTTTTCCCATTCTGTGTGGGGTCTCTTTGTTTGGGTACTGGTTTCTTTTGCTATGAAGAAGCTTTTTAATTTGATGTAGTCCCATAGGTTTATACTTGCCTTAGTCTTCTTTGTAATTTGATTCATTTCATTGAAGGTGTCTTTAAAATGTATGCAGAAAAGAGTTCTGCCAGTAATTTCCTCTAAGTGTCTGATAGTTTCTGGTCTAACATTCAAGTCCTTGATCCACTTGGAATTTACTATTGTATTTGGTGAAATGTGGCTCAGTTTCATTTTTCTTCATGTTTCTTTTTTTTTTTAATTTCTTTTTATTATTATTATTTTTTATTTATTTATTTTTATTTAAGAAAGGATTAATTAACAAAACCATAGGGTAGGAGGGGTACAACTCCACACAATTCCCCCCGCCCAATCTCCATATACCACCCCCTCCCCAGTAGCTTTCCCATTCTCTATCCCTCTGGGAGCATGGACCCAGGGTCATTGTGGGTTGCAGAAGGTAGAAGGTCTAGCTTCTGTAATTGCTTCCCCGCTGAACATGGGCATTGACTGGTCGGTCCATACTCCCAGTCTGCCTCTCTCTTTCCCTAGTAGGGTGGGTCTCTGGGGAAGCTGAGCTCCAGGACACATTGGTGGGGTCTTCAATCCAGGGAAGCCTGGCCGGCATCCTGATGACACCTGGAACCTGGTGACTGAAAAGAAAGTTAACATGTGAAGCCAAACAAATTGTTGAGCAATCATGGACCCAAAGCTTGGAATAGTGAAGAGGAAGTGTTAGGGAGGTACTCACTGCAAATTCTAGTGTACTTCTGCTTTCTTACTTTGGTGCCATACTCCAAACTCAGTCAATTTCTGCTTTGCGTTTCTACTTCTTTTTTTTTTACATGCATAACATTCCCCAGATTCCCATTTAACAATACAACCCCCACTATTTCATTCATCATTTTTCATGGACCTGTATTCTCCCCACCCACCCACCCACCCCAGAGTCTTTTACTTTGGTGTAATACTCCAATTCCATTTCTGGTTCGACTTGTGTTTTCTTCATGTTTCAACCTTTTTTCCAAAAAAAAAAAAATGTTGAAGAGTCTCATATTTCTCTATTTAGTAGTCTGGGCACCTTGTCAAAGATTAGATGTCCATAGGTATGGAGGAGCAATTGTTTTTTTTTTCCTCCTGTCAGTTGGAAGCCTAGGAAGGCATGGCTTCCTCATGTTGCTTGCTAGTCTATCTTTTGTTTAAGTCCTTTAAGCAGTGTCATGCTTATTTATTTATTTAATTTATTTAATAACATGGAAACACTGACAAGACCATAGGATAAGAAGGGTACAATTCTACACAATTCCCACCATCAGAACTCCATTCTTTAACCCTCTGGGAATATGGACCCAGGGTCATTATGGGGTGCAGAAGGTGGAAGGTCTGGCTTCTGTAATTGCTTCCCCACTCATCATAGGCATTGACAGGTAGATGCATACTCTAAGCCTATATCTCTTTTTCCCTAGTGGGGCTGATACCTCAGGAAGCAGGGCTCCAGGACACATTGGTGGGGTGGTCTGCCCAGGGAAGTCCGGTTGGCATCATGTTAGCATCTGGAATTTGGTGGCTGAAGAAAGAGTTAACATATAAAGCCAAACAAATTAGTGACTATTGCAGATGAAGATTTGGGGTCTCTGTTTTAGAAATAGCTAGTAGGTCTATTTCAGGTATATTCCAAAGGGTCCATGACTTTACTAGATTTTGCTTGAGCTGACACCCTGATATGCAGGTGGACCCATGTTACTTTCTGGGGAGATGATGTCATGGCTAGAAAAAGGGCTAGAAAGCTGGATCAGGGAAAAGAGTGGCTACCAAATATGGGAAAAGTGTATAAATATTGTTGACTGTAAACCCCTTGGGTTTGATCTGGGGCCAATAATTCAGCATAGGAGCCTATATAACCTCTACATCCCTGTAGGTCCAAGTTCGCATTCTGTGGTCATCAGTAGGAACATTTCAAGTTGTATCAATTTCAGGACCCATTTCCTCGGGTGGTAGATAGAGTATGTTATCCAACCTCCCTTCGAAGGATGGAACATTCTCTACCATTGTTGATCCACATTGTCGGCAAGGTCTTATGGGGGGTCCACAAAAGGGTCCATTATGTTGTTACTGATGGAGATGACCAGTGACAGTGGAGAAAGGGATTTATTTGAGGTCTAGACCCATCATGTCTGTGTCCAGTCTCTGAACTCCCTGGCTAGAGCTCCAGATGATGGGGTGGCCTGATAGTGACTAAAGAGTCATCATTAAAGTATTCCAGTCTCTTGCCCTTATTCAGCTTTTGTAGTTCTTACTTTTATAATGTTAGCTTTGGAGTGACTGAGGGAAACGTAGTAGGAAGTAGGTGAGGAGGATATCTAGATCAAAGTAGAAACTATGTCATTAG
Organism: Erinaceus europaeus; assembly: GCF_950295315.1. Classification (NCBI taxonomy): domain Eukaryota; kingdom Metazoa; phylum Chordata; class Mammalia; order Eulipotyphla; family Erinaceidae; genus Erinaceus; species Erinaceus europaeus. The sequence goes on from NC_080172.1 coordinate 89,409,565, forward strand.
GTACTTTAAGGTGTCTTTTTAGGTCTTTCTACCTGCTTGGTTCATTTATTGACTCACTGAAAACTATTGTGCACTTTTGCTTTCAGGTATATATTTTGCCCTAATTTATGGATACATGTGTACATATGCCCTATCTCATGGAACCTGGTCTATATCTAGGTTTTGGGGCTTTGTTAGGAAGTGGACCACTGGAAATGGAATTAAGGAGTCCTATGAAAAAGGAAAGGTCTCACCTGAGTATTGAGGATAAAGGGTTGACATTCCATACCTGACGTCTCTGGACACAGTCTGAAGTGTAGCCTGCCGAGGTAGTACTCATTGCTTTGATTAGGTTGGGATCAGCAAATGCAGTATCACTTGGTATGAATTGAGAGAAGCATGCTGGAAAGAGAAACATGCTAGAAGTTCCAGGACTGGGGGAAATACAGGCTTTATAGAAGAGTCAGGAGGTTCCTGCTCTCTTAGGGTTTAAGAAGGCAATAGATAGTTATTGCTATAATCAGATTACTTGGCAATTGGATTAATTTTGAAAATCCGATTGTTAGGATTTGCTGTATCATACACGATCTCATCATAATTTGTGTCCTTTCATGTTATTTATATATAGCTGTATCTTATAAAGTAACACCACCGGTTGCTTCTGTTCTCCTTGGTCTAAGCTTTTAGGAAAGTCAACATTTCAAAGAACAAATCATTATTAGAAATGTATTAACAATTTGAGCCCACTGTTAAAATTCAGTCTGATTACCAATTTGAAGTCTTAAGTGCGTAGTTGAAGGAACATATACTCAGCTTATGGTCTGTTAACTTGTAGTCCCACAAACCACTATTTGATTACTATGAGAGGGAAAAATTTGATTGAATGTCTCAAAAATTTTAATGCACAGACCATAGGCTGAGCATCATGCTTCTTAGGAGTCATAGAGTGGCTTTCTCTACACTGACTGTATTTCCCCCTTCTAGATCACGCATTGTTCTAGATAATTTTTTTCATCTTCCTTAACCTTCTCCTTTAATCATTTTAAAAGGAATTTGACATCAAATCTCTGATCTTCTTCCTGTTTGAAGTTAAGTTCTAATAAAAGTTAGGATGCACAGAATCACTTAAAGTTGTTCATGAGTTACTCTAACATCCTTGTTTTACCTAAACATTTTTCAATGAGTGTGTTTTTCTTTTCACTAAAAAGAAATGAACAAATAGATCATTTTACTAGCAGGTTTTTTTTTCTTGTAAAGAACTTTAGGAGTGAAATTATATATATATATATATATATATATATATATATATAATATTATATATATTTAAATAACAGGTGCTTATTTAGTACCAGAATAGCAAGACATTATTAATGAGGAAAGTGCCTAGGTGACACAGGAGCATACACTCCATGAACTTGCATTATCTAATGAAATATAAATACGTGATCTTATAAAAATAAGCATCATTTCTGTGGCTATTCTAGTCTGTCTTTTAATAACAGGACTTTGACCATTGTCTGACATTTCCAAAACACCTAGTAGTAGTCATTGATTGAGTCGAATAATTTCTAATGCTTAAAACAACCCCTAGTGAAATGGCCTCTGTTACAGATGAAGAAAATAGAGACTCAGAACTTCATAATAAACAAATGCATTCAGATGTTGAATGTTTCAGGAATCCGTCAGCGGGGCTGAATAATGCAAGTGTCAGTGGTCTATACTGACTTTATTGAGAAGGTGCACCCATGATTGCCTTTTAATGGTTACTAACCCCTCTGTCCTTTCTTAACCTTATTAATATACTTTAGAAAATTATTTTTTTTAGCCACAATACAGTAACAAATTCATTTTTGAAAATTAGCAGTCAGTTTATTTGGAGCTTGACTTAGAATCCTAAATGACTAGTATCATCATCTTGTACATTCTCTTGATTTCATAATGTTGTTTTCTTCACCTTGATTTTATTGACACCAATTCATTTTGTCTTGACATTGGCATTAACAGGGAAATGGTTTTGTTTCATCCTGACATTATAAAATCACTACCCAAGACCTGGTTTGACATTGTCAGTAGGTGACTATGATGACAGCAGGACCTAAACAGACAAAAGTGAATCATAGTGATTCCCAGGGAGAAAAAAAAATCATTAAGAAAAGCTACTGCTATATGATTCCAGTTGCTATTTTTCATACTTAAATATCCCTGCTGTTTAAAAATCCTAAGAGGGCCTAGACCATATTTAGAACACTCCTGTCAAGTGTATATGGGAAAAATTAAGTCTCTAAGGAGGCATTTAGCTATACCTTGACAAACAGGAACCTCAAATTATGTTTTAGCTTTACAAAGTGCTCAAAGACATTGAAGTTCTGTCTCAGAAAATGCACACTCATATGAATTAATGACACAATTATCCAACCACAGATAGTTGGATTTCTTAATGCTACATAGCAAAGTCCTTGCAATATTGTCTCCGATTCAGAGTGTGGAATGTCTCACAGGTTTTGGGTTGCATGGGTTATTTCCACAATTCTCAGATCATTTTAAAGAAAACCAGACACATTTATTTGTAATCTTCTACGTATCTATAGTGGTCTCTCCTCTCCACTGCAGTCCCACATAAAACCACTACAGCTGGATTTTCTTTTAATACAAACTAAAGTAGTCACCTCCCTTACCTCCTTTGTTTAAAGACCAATTTCCTCCAAGGCCGTATTTCATCATCTTCATATTCCTGGCAATGCCAAGGTTATAAGAGTTAAAACAGTTTACCTAATGAAAAATGAATGAAATCTTCTACTTTCTTAGCTCTCTAAGACAGTTGTACTTCTTCCACTTGTCCACACCTTCCCAAGTCACAGATTCTATCACTACAGGAAGAAACCACATATGGGCCACTATTTCTTTTTTTCCTGCTGATGCTTGCTGTTCTTTGTGAAATCACATATATGGAACACTGAAAATTCACTGTGTACAGAGGTGTCCAGCGATTTGCCCACTTGATCCTTACTAACTTCCTCTTCTATTCCATCAGAAAATTCTCCATCCTTTCAAGACCACACCTTACTCTTTCTCCACAGGCTCAGCAGTTAGCCTTACCTTCAACTTCCGAAAAACTAAAATAAGAAAAGTCTCTGACACTCCCTGCTCTCCAGTCTACGTATATTATATCTACCTGCATTTATTTCTGTTTAGTTACTAATGACAGACATAAACTCATTATTCAAAAAGAGGCACATGAACAAAAAGCTCAATTTAAAAAAGCATTTAATAATTCTTTTTTTTTTTTTTGGTATCCATTCAGTGCCAGGGATAGTGCTAAAGATTAATGATGTAGAAAAGAACAAGTCATGAGGTAAAGACATAAACTCATGTAACAGGTATGAGTCTTCCACAAATTCAAGTCGCATAAAGCATATTTTCTTTCTTTTTCTCTTTTGCGGGGGGGGGGGGGGGGAGGGAGAAGGGCACAGCACTTCTCTATTTTTTGGTGTTAGTGGGACTAACTGGGGTCTCTTGAATGCAAGACAGAAATTCTGCTAAGTCACCTCCATAACCCCTGAAAAAAACATATATTGAAGGTTAGCTCTATACTCTAAAAATTGGTGGAAAATTCAATCAAAGTGGGAAACACATCACCGTGACTTGGTCTACAAGTGTAAAAAAAAAAAAAATCACTCATTCTGCATCAGTGTGCACAGATTAGCAATAGAATGGCTTTAGATTGCAGAACTCCTTAGCTTAGATGCTGGGCCAATTCTGTCCACATCTGATCTATGCTATCCCTAGCAAGGCAAACTGTCCCAGTGCCTAGGGTCCTGCTATGATTATGAGATCATTTAGGAACTACTAGGCCTTTCTGGAGATAATTTCTGTAGTCACTGAGAATAATTGGCAATTTAGCTAGAATTATAAAATGAATACTGAAATAGGGTAAAACGTGGCCACACAATCTATTTCTTAAATGAATTACCTTTATTGTCCTAGTAAGATACTTTCATTTTCTCAAGTAACTAGAGATTTCCTTTATGAATGTATTTTATTAATACTATAATATATTCAAAGGACTATATTTTACTTGAGGCAATTAGGAGATAGTGAAACGTATGACGATGGAAATTAAAGCAATTAAAATTCTACTAACCAAAGATAAATACAGATCACATTTTGGTACAATTTTCTCTAGTACTTTTTCTCAGGTTTATATCATATAAAATACATGCAGAGGTGCTTATCTATTCTTATGGGAGGTCATGCAGAATAAAGAGCTGCACTGTTTATCCTCCTGACATACTGCCATATCCTTTAGTACAGTGGTTTATACTCTACCTATACTGTCATGTGTGCCTCTCAATGAACACCATCATGCATGTTGGGCAAATAAGTAGAGGATACACCTTTATATTAAGCTAGACAAGTGCATCTTCAGATACCAGATACCAGATGAAAACCTCTGATGTCTAGCACTGTCTTTTATGAGCACCTTACCTGTGTCTGTGTCTCATGGTGGTGACCTAAGATTTCAATACATCATTAATGGTCCCTTTGGGAAAGGTACCCAGACTCCACCTTATGGAAATCTCAGTGGCTTAGTTAATTAATTCCTTCACAACATTTGGTAGAGGTTTATTTTATTATTATTTCCAGATTACAAAACCTGAGAACTTTGGGCAGGGGGTAGGAGGGTAGAGACATGTCTCACTCAAGCACTGGAGTCACCTGTTACCTCTTTCACTGTAGCTGGGTTACTGCAAACAGTCAACACAGGTTCTTTTTAAAAAAAAATGATATTTTTGAGCAGTGTTTTCTTGCACTGGACAAGAGAAAGTGTCATTCCCATCATCAATGTTTTGATATTAGGTGAATAAGAATTGAATGGTTGTTCTTTAATGTCAGAGCTGCTGTACCTTATTATCATGGCATGTCTGACCATAACACACCTTTGACCTCTGCAGTGATGAGGCTGGGGAAAGGTCTATATGCGACTGGTCTCTAGGCTAAAATCTGGGGGCTAACAAGTGGAAATATTCTTGCCTTTCTCCTCTCAACCTGCACTCTTGTTTGTTTTTATATTCATCTGTGATGGTGGTGTTGGTGGCATACTCCCCACATGACAAAATCCAGTCTACATGGTTTCAGGGTAATGAGACCAACAAACAGAGCTCAAGAAGCTGAAGAGAACAGTGTGGAAGCTGTCAGCTGGGTGGTCAGACATTGGCAATGCCAGCTGGACTTGTAGGGCTTTGTGGAACACATAGCAGTTAAATATGAGTATTCAAGAGCACCATGGTTTGACCCCATGCTCTCACAACAATGACACCTACAAAGGATTTTTACAGATGTTTCTGAGGAAGGACACCTGGTTTCTTTTGTATTTCAACTTTCTTGAATTGGATAGACAGCAATAAATCTGCTGTTCTGAAAGAAATTCCAATAAGTCTCCCACTCTTCCACTCTAGGCTTCTGGAACTGGTAGTTGATGAAGGCATTGAACAATAAAAAAGAATAGTTAGGTTGTGTTTTCTTTTTAAGCACCTCCACATAAAGCCTCTCCAGGCTCCCAACAACTCAGAATGTGAACAGGACAAGTGTTATTACCCTTGTCTTAAAAGTGAGAAAAGAGGCACAAAGAGGTTAAATGATTTCCCCAAGTTCACCCAGCCTATTAACCACAGAAACCAGGATTGAATCATAAGTTCTTTACCTAATTCTCCTCACATACTTTTATTCTTTTAGGAAAATGATCCACATCTGTGGAGGATATGCAAGACAGGCAGGCAAAACCAGTAAAGAGTCATAGCCACTTGAGGCCTAACTACGACTCATTGAGGAAATTATCCGATGAAAATCACATAAGGACCAAAAATTAGCATTCTCTTTTTCTCCCTTTTTAATAAAACTGGTTTAACTAGTAAAATATCAATGCAAGTGGTTGTGTTAAATAAAAATAAAATTACTTAAACCAGTATAGGGAAGTAATGGAATAAAATATCTAATACATTTAGCAAAAGATAGAAGAGAGAAAATTAAAGGAAGTAAGGTAAATAAAAAGAAATCACTTGGTCCAAAACATTATGAATCAAAAATAGCCATGGCTAAACAAAACTAATTGACTAAAATTATCAGAACATAAAAATACAGCAAGCCAAATCCTGGTGTATTTTATCTGCAGAGTTGGGACCTTATGCATGTGTGATTTTACCCATCCTGCATCCCTCTATTTCATTCAGTTAGATAAAAAAAAGAAGAGAGACTACAACATCAGAGCTTCTCCTAATGCCACAGCTTCCAAGATTCAAATCTGGGTCTAATCTAGTGAGCTTCAGGCCCAATCTTAACTTTTGAAGATCATGAGATTTGCGCTAGAAATACTCATGAACATCAAAATTTGGAGGGAATTTTAGGAATACCTATTTCATACTTTCCACAGTTTTATAGCTCTCATTAGAATGCAAGTTTCCCAGAAGCAGCTGCTTATCCACCTGGCTCACCACTCTTCCTGGTCAGATAGAAGATGGATAAACAGATGGATAGATGTAGATGGTTCTATGATGAATTCAAGACCCATAGCCAAATGATGGCTAGTCAGAACCAGAACTCAGATTGTGAGACTTTTAATCAGTGTTTACTGTACAATTTCACTAATGATAGTAAGGTATGAATGAGGAAACAATGAGGAGAAATATGGTTAGTGCACCTAAAATTCCCCCAAAGAGGCTATTAGACATGAGCATGTAAAGTTTCTTCCATGCCACAGGAGCCAACCTTCAGTTCAGTTTTATATCTCACATCTCACAACTTAGTAAAACAGCCACCAAGTCTGAATAAATGGGTCAGAATCATGGTGCTTCATCTCCTTGCCACACACTTTCAAATGCCTAACTCAGAGCTAAATATTGCACACATGCCTTTGTGATTAGCCTGTTTGGTGGAGGTTATTCACTCTTTAGACATTTCTTTGAAAGGATGGGAACAATTTGAAACATCTTTCCCTCCACGATCCTGGGCTGTTCCAGGTGGTGAAGGTGGAGGTCACTTTATTAATATAACTATCAAGGAAGGCTGTCATGGTAACACATTGCATCGATTTCTTGAAATACAGGAGACAAAGCCAAAAAGAGAAACTTTCAAGTCTATAAATACAGACCCAGCACTACTCAAGCATAGCAGCTCACTGACAGGGTGAACTGAAATGTATACCTTTGAACAAGCTACAAACAGAGAAAAGAAAACTTCTCTTTGGTAGTGTATTGGCTCATCATGACACAACAGGATAAGTGACCTTTCAGGTCACAAAAGCAAAAACAGAACACAAAACACACACACACACACACAAAAAAAAAAACAAAAAAAAAAAAAGGAAAAAAGAAGAAAAGAACAAGGAAGAAGCAACAGTAACTCCAGGCTGGTACCCTCTGAACACTTAGGATCCTCTCTAGTTCTGCTTTTCCATACCTTCCAGAAACAAAGACAGAAGGAATCTAGGTCTCACATTTAGGGTATAGATTGCAGTCTGGAGAAATAAAGGGTAGATGATAATCAAGAAACCTTCAAAAGAGATATTACAAAGTTGAGTAACTTAGCTACATTCCTGCGATCCACATTATCACAAGCAACAGGAGAAATAGAAAAGTGAATGAAAGAGAATGCTGCTCATTCTTGTTCTGTTCATTCATTGTGAAAAGCCTGAGTTCTTCCATAAACTTGTGGCAGCTGTGGGAGCTTATCAATCTATGGCCATGGCTTGTTTTCTGAAGCTGTGACCAGAGTTATTATAACGCTTTGCTGAAGTCAATCTTTTCACCAGGACTCCGCATGCATTTCATCTTTGAACCATATTAAGTTTTTGAGTCTGACATTTATCCTGAGTCTGATATTTAACCTTATAAAATCCCACAGAATATCAGTTCATTTGAAAGCTTCCCTATTATTTATTGAAGCATCATGGGGGTATCGATTATATTGCATGAAATTAGTTGTACCATAAATGAATTCTTCTATAAATAATAAAATATCCCTTTAGGATATAATCAAGCAATTGCTAAAGAAGCATTAATTAGGTTTTTCTGTTTCAGAGAGTCATATTTCATAATTATGAAAATAATTGTGGCTAGCAAATGACTTTTAAAATCCAATACTGAATCAAGATTTGTATAAGGGATTTAAAAATAAACCCTCCCTATGTACTGAAATAGGGCATTCTCAGACTGTCAGTAGTAATGAAGTGTTAGGACATGCTTAACATAAATTCCTTACAAAAATGAGTCCAGGGCTTTCCTTTTGAGATAAATGACACCAAGTAATGAGAATGAACTGTTGGTACATTTTAGGTAAATATCCCTTACTTGATTTTTAATCTATAATCATATGCAAGATTAAATAGAGTTAAGACCAGGATTGCAAATGGGTGTGTTTTTTTCTATGCCATTTCTATCAACTGCTTACCTGTAGATGCCAAAAACCTTATGTCAAAAGGATTTGTGAAATTTAGTGGTAGATAGTACCATAATTGAGTAACTATCTTCTATATATAGAGGAAGATGAAATAAAAGTATTTCTAGCATATTGGCTGTTCCTAGCCTAGATCTTCAATATTTTAGTTAAAATTTATATGTGAACTGATTTGGAGCTCTGCCAGAGTGTGGTAGAACTCCCAAAGATATGATAGTTAACTCTATTAACACAGACATTTGCTTAGTTACAGCTTGGTGTGAAAGTAGAACATCTGGTCAGGAGGAATAAAAATCTAACAGGAATCTACAGAAGAGTTGACTGCTTTGTCTTGGGGAGCATAAAATGTGGCACTGTGCAAGTCCATGCACTGCATTTTTCCTGACTGTTTTATTTTATTTTATTTTTTTTTTATCCTATGTGAAGGGCAGAAGTTTGGACGTCAAGTGACCTGAATTATGATGATTCTAGTTCTTCCCTTGTCTTATCTTCCTCAGCTAGAGTTTGTCTACATAGTTTCTGAAGTTTCCACTAGCTCTGATTTTATCAGAGCAGAGTAAAACAAACCATATGAAAAGAAAGGTGTAGTTTCTTCTAATCTTTAGGTGGTATACATTAATTACCAAAGGGTATTAGGCTCCAGTCTTCTGTGTTAATTCCTTCAAGATAATAATCCACTCTTATATTTCACCTTAAAGTACTTATAGTTGCCTCTAATTCCAGTAACTACAGAAAACCTACTTTCTCTCTTTGTCATTCTTCATTCTCATTTCCCCAGTTGCACCTTTATCATCATAACTGACATCCTGATCCAGGTTCTTGACATTTTGTCTCCAATACTAATTGAATAGTATACTTGCTATCACCTTTAACCTCTACCCAGTAAATGACAGCAGCATGCCCTCTCCCAACTCGAGAGGGAAGGGAGAGACAGAGAGAGAAAAAGAGAAAGAGCGAGAGAGAGACCTGCAGCACTGTTTAGCCATGTGTGAAGCTTCCCCCATTACAACTGGAGACTGGAGAGCTGACTCAGGTCCTCAAGCATGGTAGCATTTGTTCTTTACTGTGTCTACCACCATCCACCCCACCTCACTCCAGGTCAGCCCCCCTGCTTTTTTTTTTTTTTTTTACTAGAACAGTTCACTTGTAGCTTATGGTGGTTCTGGGGACTGAACCTGGGGGCACAGAATCTTAACATGGAAACCGTATAATTACTAAACTGTCTTCCCAGCTCTGCTTTTCTCTATTTTCCTCCATTAATTGTTCCCATAAACATCTAAGTTCTCCTAGCTTTTGAAAATACTTCCTGTGTAATTGTCTTTCTTTTACACTATATTATTACACACACACACATATATATATGTACATATATATATTTATTTATTTATCATTTCATTTTCTGCCAAACTATGAGCATCTTCAAAGCAGGGAGTGTTACAACCATAAATCTATCAGAGTAGTAGGCCTATCATTCAAGAGATGTTGATTGAACTCGATGTAATTGATAAAGCATTTTAATGAAATTTTCATTAAAATGAAAATACTTAGTCCATATGTTTATATTTTATCATGCCAACCAGACTGGAACTCCCTAATAGGAGAGATCAAGCTTTTCATTTTCATTTTTTTTCTTCTTGTTTTGGGGGTGTTTATTTCCAGGTGTCAATTGCTAGAAGAAAGAGCTAAGTGATTTTTTTTTTTTTTACCGGAGCACTACTCAGTTTATGGTGGTGTGGGGGATTTAATTTGGGACTTTGGAGGCTCAGGATGAGAGTCTTTTGCATAACCATTATGTTATCCATCTCCACCCACTAAATGACATTTTTAACCATTTAACTCATTCACTTAGTATCAAATTTTGGTCCAAAATGACAGGAAAGTGGAGTATGAGTTTATGAACAGAAGGTAAGGTCTGTAGTTTGGATTATCTGGGCTTCCAACAGATAATTCCAAAAAAGGATATCTGTACATTTATAATTCTCTGAGTTTTATTTATTAGAGGAATTTTATTTATTAGAGGAATAGAATAGGAAGAAAAGGCCAGCTTTAATGTGTCTAATAGTGAATTTTATAGTAATAGAATATGTTCTTTCTTTTTTTCTGTTTATCTTTCAGAAAATAATTCCCAAACCCATAAGATTATTAATCCTGGATTACATTTGTTTCTCGTATATTATTAAATTTCTCACAGTCATAAACATCAACTAGTAGATTATTTAAATGTGGAGAAGGTATTGAATTTTAACTTAATCACCAGCACAGGGAGAAAAAAAAAACCCTCTTTTCAACAACTGATTTACATTCAGGCCCAAGAAGAAGAAAAATTGCTTTTTAAAAAAGGAGGGGAGTGATATTTAATTAACTATTGATTTCTTCTCAATTATTCAAGGCAAGCAATTATTGATATTGATGGACCAGATATTTTCCTACCTTTAGTGACCAGATGAAAGGAAATATCCCATTCAGCAATCTGCTCCTGGAACAAGAAATGCTGAGAATCTCTAACATTAAAAAGAAACAGAGATTTAAAAAAAAAAAAGGAACAGTCATTTGGATCTGCTTATTCCATGTTGCCCCAATTAAACAGATATTTCCTGAAGTGTAAGCAAAACAAAATCTTAAAAACCCATGGAAGGTTTTTAAATTGATAACACCTCCCGCCCCCCAAAAAAGGATTTTTGTCAATTTTGGCCAAGAGTCTACAAGCTACCTTGTAAATGTTACCTCATAGCTGTTGAATTCTACCAGGATACTTAAAATATAATTTGAGTCTCATAGTCAGAATTTCTAAGCCACCCAAGGAAAGCGTATATAATTATTCAACTTATGGAACACTAACTTGTATATCGATATTTTGAGCCTGGAGGATTTAGTGGGTTTTAGAAATAATTTCTGATATTTACATAGAGCAAGGATGGGTACACTTGAAAATTTTACCAATACATAATGCAAGGGATTGTTGTAGAACGAGATAGAAAAGGGTCATGTTTAGGACACTTCCTTATTTACACTCTGAACATCCACCACCATCTTTCCTCAGTTCATTTCCATACAGAGCAGTAGCATGTTGGTGTTTGGTAAACTTATTCTCAAGGTGGCATGACTACTAAAGATAATAAATGGACAAGGCAATGTACTTTTGAGTTACTATGAGAGGATTGTTTTTTTTTTCTACGTATTTTATACATGATCGTATTTAATGTGTGTTTGTGTGTGTGAGTGCTTGATTCATGTGCTCCTCCTGAGGAAATCTGACCATGACATCTTTGAAAAATGAAAAATGTTATAATTTATATATTTCAAAAACATTACTTTTTCTGCTCTGCCCTCACCTGCTCCCCCCATTCCAAAGTGGTTCTGCATATTATGTGTTTAAGCAGCATATGTTCCTGGGAACTGTTCTTGGCTCTTTCACTCTTGTTGTTTTAATTTCCTTGGGTTCTATTTAACAGTCTGCTCAATCTAAATTAGTGAAACCTTGATTATCTAAAAGAATAGGAGACATGAAATTAATGAAGATGAACAGAATCCTGAAGAAATAAGAAACTATTAGAGATGAAAGTTACATGACAGAAACTATGAATGTATTTTAGACTCTGGAATTGCCTGTCTTGATTTATTAAAACCAGTTCTATTAATTGATCGACATAGTGAAATCTTGGTAGTCGGGGTTTCACCGTTACTTTTATTATTATTCTCAGAAATCAAGGTAACCTTGGATTCTACTTCCTTTATTTACAAGGCTATGGATATCCTAATAAGCTGTCAGGGCCAAATGTCACTGCTCTTTCTCATACTCCTCCCCTGAAACAGCTTTCTCTCTTCCAACTTGGCTGCTGTCTGCCTGGAGCATGCTCCCTACTAGGCCCCCAATCCCTCATCCTCATCCCCAATGCCCCCCTCCACCCACCCACCCACAAACACACACATCCCACCCCACCCCATTCCCCTTCATACTTTTGTTTTGGCTCCTGTCTTCCTGCATGAAGGCCCTGGAATCACTTGGTGAAATGGCCCACCCCTTAGAGGCTCTTAGTCTTTTAGCAACACTGCTTTGCATTTTAATTACTATTCATCCAGCTTCAAGGCTTGTATCTGGGGCCTGTCCTTTGAAACACCCTGGAGGTCACAACAGGTCCCAGTTCCCTGAGAAGATACTGCCAAACTAGGAGTATTACATTAGATTGGATTCAATAGCCTGAAATGGGCAATGATAATATCCCAAGATTGCAGCAAAAAAAAAAATCTATATGAAAAGGACTAATATGATGAAAACAAAGGCAGCAAACTATATTTGTTTGGAAATTGGAGTCACGTGCTTTGTTGGGGGAAGGGAGACGGAGGGCAGCCACAAGATCAATAGAGATGTTTTTTAAAGCTGAAAACATGATGTACTAGATGAACTTAAATTGATTCTGTTTCTCCTCCCCGGGCCCCCTCCCCACCCTCTCCCTCGTTTTCTGCAGCGAATGTCTGTGACAATGAGCTCCTGCACTGCCAGAATGGAGGAACATGCCACAACAACGTGCGCTGCCTGTGCCCGGCTGCATACACGGGCATCCTGTGCGAGAAGCTGCGGTGCGAAGAGTCAGGCAGCTGCGGCTCCGACTCTGACTCTGACCAGGGTGCACTCCAGAGAGGCTGCCCTCAGCTGCTGCTGCTGGCCGCTCTGCTGGGGACAGCCAGCTCCCTGGTGTTTTAGGCATCTAGCCACCTGACAAGCCTGTGCCCTGGTGGGGAAGCAAGCACCACCCAAGCATTTGCTACTAAGTAGGAAAACACACACCCAGACACCGTCCCTCCTCCCCCCACCACTCAAACACGGTGTACAAACTACGAAGGCCTAACTGAACTAAGCCATATCTATCAGCCGTGGACAGCACATTCGAGTCAAGACTTAAAATTTCTGACTCCAGAGGAGTTGGCAGTTGTTGATATCATTACTGCAAATCATATTGCCAGCTGCAGAGCATACTGCCTATTGGAAAGGCTGTGACAGCCACTGCTCAAAGCAGGAGAGACAAAAGGCTAACCAACTAACCAACCAACTAACCCTACAGACATTTGCTACTCACGTGGTGCAACCCCTGCACCGGGCCTAGTGTGTGGACCAACCAAATAGAAGCATTCTTTGCTGGCAGTGCACTGTGGGTATAAGGAAATCTGTTACAAGCTGCCATATTGGCCTGCTTCAGTCCCTGAATCCCTTCCAACCTGTGCTTTAGTGAACATTGCTCTGTAACCCTTGTTGGTTGAAAGGTTTCTTTGTCTGATGTTAGTAATGCACATGTGTAACAGCCCCCTCCAAAAGCTCAAGCCAGTCATAGCCCTCACCCCAGTATCTTAGCAGCACTGAGTAAGCCCAGTGCAAGCACACATCCACTAAGAGTGGCTATAGGAAAAAAAAGTGTATCTATCCTTTTGTATTAAAATGAAGTTATTTTTCTTGAAATACTGTAATATGTAGATTTTTTGTATTCTTGCCGATTTGTGTTACCAGACAATCTGTTGATGTATCAATTCAAATCAGCAAAGACTGACATTTTATTTTGTCCTCTTTCGTTCTGTTTCGTTTTCATTGTGCAGAGAATTCTCTGTAAGGGCAACGAACGTGCTGGCATCAAAGAATTATCAGTTTACATATTTAATAAGTGTAATAAGATTCCACCAAAGGACATTCTAAGTGTTTTCTTGTTGCTTTAACACTGGAAGATTTAAAGAATAAAAATTCCTGCATAAATGATTTCAGGAATTTGTATTGCAATTTCTTAAGATGAAAGGAGCAGCCAATAAGCAGTTTCACACTCACTTTACTGATTTCTATGTGGACTTAATACATTCAGCTGATGAATTTTAGTATCCAGGAAGATGGATTGATGTTCACTAGCTTGGACAATTTCTGCAAAATATGAGACTATTTCCACTTGGGAAAAATTATAACAGCAAAAAAAAAAAATCTAAGTAATTGCCAAGATTATGCCAAAGCTTGTTGGCAGAGTACTAAGAGACTTTTATTTTTAAGTCATGCTATTTTCACAGATTGATGTGGTCATGTGACTCTAGGGATGCTGATCTATGTATCTTTTCCAAATACAGTGTTTACATGGAGTATCATAAAAGTCAACCTGGGGAACCAGGGAAGTAGCAGGGAAATTGAGTGATTAGCAATTTGACTTTGAATATATTCAGATGAAGTATTTAGAGGAAATATCAGAATTTACAGCAAGCAAATAGACATAACTGCTGTTCTTGAAAATAAAGCTTGTTTTAAGTACCGCCCAAGGTGTAATAAATTCTTGTTTCTGCCTTTCATTAGGCCAATTACTGTGCAAGACAGCAAAGGGAGGAGGACATATTCCATCCCCCGCACACTGTTGTCCTATAGGTTACAAATGTGTTAACAGCAGTATCTCCTGGAATCAAACCAATTATCAGCCCAAGCCAGAGACTTCAGAACAATGGAATCTTGCATGACTTGGTAGAGCAATAACCCATGATGCTGTTTGGGTCAGAAATCTACTTCAAGTCTGAATTCTTCACCCTGTCACCGCTCTTTTCTGAGACAGGGAGGAGGGGAGTGGTGTGGGGGGGTGTCTTTTGATAAATAACCTGAGTGAAAACTAGATGAAGGAACAGCATGTCTTATTGGTTTTGTTCCCAGAAAAGCCAATTCAAAGAAGGCAATAAAAGGTAAACAGGTAATGCCTGTGCTGCCTGCCACCCCACGTCTAAGTCGATTGAATGTTTGTTATTCAAACCAGCAGTCTCTTTTGATGTAAGAAATAAGAAAAGATGGAAATAAATTAGAGCTTTGGCTTAGTGCCAGAATGGCCAACCAGAAATTGGAGATTTATATTAGAGGCATAAACAGCAAATTATGTTGAAGGCTCACCAAAGAACACACGTGAAAATGCCAATAACATACAGAGTTTGAGATTACTTATAATGAGGTGGATTTCTAATATTCAATTTGGAGTTTAAGTTGTCTTCTAGTTTATTAGCATAAACCAAAGGCAGACGGTGTTATTTCTAGCAACAATGCACTTTATGGTTCTCCACTCATGGCTTCCTCACAATGCTCAGGATTCAGACTCTGCACATTTCAATACATGAGATTCCAAACGATAATTCTCAAATTTAATGAAGGCTGATCTACATCAATTCATCTGCATTTTATCTTTATGAGACTATAAGAATCTAAATTGATGAGGAATATCTTGCGTGCAGTATGTTTAGATAAAGTTTTCTGAATTTCCTGAAGTGATGTGATCTGCTTTTAATAAAAATTCACTTTTAGGTTTATAACAACTGGAAATGAAATGTCCTTTTTAATCTGACTTCTCAAGTTCTTCTGAAGGGTCTGTTCCTTTAAAAAAAAAAAAAAGCTTAACTCT
Organism: Erinaceus europaeus; assembly: GCF_950295315.1. NCBI lineage: Eukaryota > Metazoa > Chordata > Mammalia > Eulipotyphla > Erinaceidae > Erinaceus > Erinaceus europaeus. The sequence goes on from NC_080172.1 coordinate 89,425,386, forward strand.
GGGTTTTATTTCTCTGCTGCCTTCCAGCATCCTTGCAAAGCAGTTCCATCTGTGAAATGATGTCTTAAGAACAGAACGAGAGTGAAAAGTGGGTGCTAAAGTGTTCATGTACTAAGGTCATAAACCTTGTTCATTCAGTCTCTCTCGATCTGGAGTAACCCTTAAGATGCATTAATACAGTCTTATATATGAGTTAATCTACTAACATTACTACTGAGTGAAATTGTGATTCCTTCTATCCATACCATTTTTGAGCATAAAACTTAAAAGGAATCTTTGTGCAGAGGTTAAGTTATATAAAAAACGTTGCAATTTATAGGAAATTTAGACTATTTTGTCATGAGATTCGGGTAATTCATTTTGACTTTGAACACAACCTTGAGGGGAGACTTGAGTCCTATCAAAGAGGATCATTTCCTTATGGAACTTATCCTGACAAGATTGCTACTTTGTCTCAGTAACCAGAAAACTAGCATTCCTTATCCAAGGGTCCCCCACTCACTGATAGGGTATATGCATCTAAAGGCAGACATCATCTGCCCTGTGTAATGCTGGGTTCAAGAGATGGCAAGGGGAAATATTAATGAGTAGATGAACGTCATGCATGTGGGGGATACATATGTGAGCAAAAATATGTCCTTGCAGTGAAAAATTAGAGCTCAGAAATGAAGAAGAAAGGGCTAAGAGTCTGGAAGAAGATAGACTGGTGCTGACCTGGGGTCAAGGGCCATTAGAGAACACAGAACAGCATAAAGATTCTAAATGTATCCTTGAGTTTCCAGGTGTTATGAAAGCATTCATGTCAGAGTAACAGGATGGGATGTATTTCTTAGCTTGTTGTATGACATTTTAACACATAGACATATGGCTTCTGGCTTCCCATTGGTATTTTTGTCCTGGACCTTGCCTGGAGGTGAACAATGTGTGAGGTGCCCCAAATCAAATCTCTAAGCCAGCACTAATCATTCACCCAGGAAACATAAAGGACGGGAAGAGGCGTGTGGTTCACAGTTCAGTGGTTCCTGGAGCTAATGCACTGTTTCACTTGTTCTCAGTTTCTTTTTTCTTTTTCTTTCTTTCTTTTTTTTTTTTTTTACCTTTATTCATTTATTGTATTGCTAAAGCCAGAAATCTAGATAGAAGAGGGGAGATAAGAGAGGGAGAGAGAGACAAAGAGACACCTTCAGTATTGTGTCACCATTTGCAAAGCTTTCCCAGGTCCTTGCGTATTGTGATGTATGCTCAACAAGGTGTGCCACCACCCGGCCCCACTGGTTCTCTAACATGGGGGATTTTTAGAATGTAAGAAGTTTGGGCTGAAATAGAATGCAATATTAATAAACCCTTGAGTAATGGGGATATGGACAAAAGAAGAGGTGATAACCCAGTGCCCTGTGGTGTAGAGTGATGATGCGTTAGTGGTGGGTGAAATGTAATCACACAGAGTTTGAGAGGATGTGAAATTGTACCCCTGAGGATCGGCTACCTAGCTCATCTGGACAGTGGTCCTGCTCTAGGGCATTTGAACCCATGTACAAACCTAGCCCCTACCACAATGGAAGAAGCTTTGGTGCTGTAGTTTTCTCTCTCTCTTTCTCTCTCTCTCTCTCTCTCTTTCCCTGTCTCTATGAAAAATTATTTGATTGATAATGACAAAAAAAGGACCCCTGTTTTATAAGGCAACATTTCCCCAATAAAAATCAAAAATAAAATATTTTCAGTGGACTCAGGCATGCTGTGGGGAAACCCTAATGTCAGATCTTGTGTCCTGTTTCCTTTTCTTTCTTCCTTCTTTTCTTTCTTTCTTTCTTTCTTTCTTTCTTTCTTTCTTTCTTTCTTTTTCTTTCTTTCTTATGTATTTATTTACTATTGGATAGAGACAGAGAGAAATTGAGAGGGGAGGGTGAGATAGAGAGGGAAAGAAACAGAGAGACATCTTCAGCCCTGCTTCACCACTTGTGAAGCTTTCCTCTTGCAGGTGGGGACCAGGGACTTGAACCTGGGTCCTTGTGCACTGTAATGTGTGCACTTAACCATGTGCACCACTGCCTGGCCCCTTATTTCTCTCTTTATCAATAAGGATGGCAATATATCTACAGCTAAGATATATCTTAGAACAATATATATAAATAACCAGGTAAAACTCCACGTTTATAAAAACCCAACTGGATAATCTTAGTGATATATATCAATGAACTTAAAATATAGGAATATTTCCAAATTTTTGATCCAAATGTTTGTGAGCAATTCTGTCTGTCTCAAGAAATCAAAACTAGGTTCTAGTAGAGCATTTAATAATACTCAAATACTGAACCAGCAAGGTTATTTACCAAGATAGTGCACCTCCTTTTTTGTTTTTCTTTTCTTTTTTGGGGGGAGAGGTAGTTGTTAAGTACTGCAGTGTCTTTTTCCTCTCTCTCATCTGTCACTCTGTCCCTCTCGCTCTCCATCTGAAAAAGTCAGCTCAGAATGGCAAAGCCTTGATGATGGGGGAGGAATATTAAAAGTTTATCTGGAACAATTAGTCTTATTAACTCCCTGTGTAAACTGCACAGCAATATAAAAGTGTGAGAAAGAATTATGAATGCCAATATCATATTATGAATTTTCACCAAAATCCATGAGAACATAGAGAACTTTTACTCATCATAACACCTGGTAAGTTCTGACTCATATATTACCATTTTTTTATTTTGCAAATGAAGAATCAAATAACTAAGAAACATAGCATGTATATAAAATCATATTATTGAATTTAGCTGGAATTAAGAAAGTAACATCTGTGAAATATCTTTATTAATACTGAAAAATGTAGCTATTTGAGATCTATTACAGCAGGAAGAAAATCTACCCCAATACATTTTTAAAGTCCTAAAACAAGACTACCAAGAAGATTTAAATGATTTCTGGGGGTATTGCATAAATCTAAGTAGTGGAGCATTTAATGAAAGCTGGAATTCACCCTCTCATCTCCCATCACCCAAGAGCTCCTTTTAATTGATGGATAAATTAAAATGGAGTAGTAACATTTAAAATTATGTGATGTTTTTATTAACCTGAAATGATAGCTGGTAAAATGGGCCATTATTCTGTGAGACCTAATTATGTTCACACTAAAGCTTCCGCTAGGCTGACTGAAGCAAACTGCAGAGAATTGGAAGTCAAGATAATACCCATTTTCTTAAGTTAGCCCCATTTTTTTCCAGATACATCACTTTTAACTATTATTTAATTAGTGAAGTATAACTTCCAATGGGTGAAAAAAAACTGACTGGAAAGGAGAAAAAATAATTACTACCCTCCTACATCTGCCTGAACACACTCTGAAATTCCTGCATGGCTAGAATGTGTCAAGTTATGTTCCAGACATTATGTACAGTGGTGCAGAGCCTCCAGCTGATCTGCCCTGATAGTACCACATTACAGCTTTGCTCTTACACAGGGCAGTCATTCTAATCTAATAAAGGAAGGAAAATGGTAGAAAATCACACACCTGAAGTTCCGTTAAGAATAGGTGATTCTTTTTGCCCCAGGCAGGCAAGAACATAATGTCATTTTTTTTGTTCCTTTGTATTTGCGTTCTGAAGGAGGGCTGCTTCAATGGGGGAATGGTTGTCGGTCTGCCAGTGTGAAACACGGCAAGAAAACATTCTCCAAGGAAACAGAATTTTGCTATTTACCAGTCATGCCCATCCTATGAAGCTCTGAGTAATTGTTTTGGCTTTCATGGTGTGATAAACACCTAAAGGAAAAGAGATTAATGTCATCACTCTTGGTCTTTTTATCTTTTCCCTTTGGGAAGGGGGGGGAAAAAAAGAAAGAGAAGAAAGGAAAGGGAAAAAAAAAAGAAAGTGTCCAGATGTAGGATAAAGACATTTACAAGATTCTTTCAGTCATCTGATGCCCAATTATAAAGACCCCAGTTAAAATTTTCGTTTATTAAATTAATAGTGTGACAAGTATTGAAGCAGTTTTACAACCACTTATACTCATGTTTACAACCTGTGTAATTACAATTCATAATTGGGAAAGCAGTCAAACCCAAATGTATCCTGATCAGCATTCTCACTCTGTCAGATAGACCTAGTGTGTGGCTGTGAACAGCAGGACTTCTAAACCTAGAATTTGTATAATCTTCCTAAGACTTCTATGTCCATATCTGGGGAGGGGATGAAGAGGGGCTACCAGTGACATGTTCCAAGTTATAACTAAAGTTTTGTGTATGTGTAACTTTTCTTTTCAGGGCACAGGATCTTTTGTATGCTCTGTTGTTTAAAATGTATTGAAAGTCCAAAAATATAAAGATAACTGTTCTCAAACCCAAAGTGAAGTCTTGTCCTCACTGTAGGATGTCTTCTGAAATAATAAATTGTTGCCAGGTGATGAGCAACACAGGGATATTTGAAAGCACCAGTTTACCGGTTTTCTATCTGTCATTTCTTTCTTTCTTCTTCCTTCCTTTTTTTCCTGAATTTGAATACGGCCTTGTTTCTCTTCAGCCACTAAGGACAGCTATATTCCCTGTGATAGATAAATATATAATCTGTTTGTAACTTTTCTGACAACCAGACATGAAATAAAGTAAAAATGGCCCAGACCAGAACTACAGTGAATAATAGGAGTGTGAAATGATCCTATGTCATTGGTGGCATGTAGACCAATGGATATTCATATCCTATGAGTCACTGGATCAATCTTCCTTTTTGGGTTTGAAAGTCATTGGTTTCAGAAAAAGGATCTCAAGTAAAAGTCATAGGTTTTCTGAATAATTTAAGCATTTGTGTTTATTTTGATAATAAAAACTCTATAATAAGTTTAAATCAAACAATAGATAAATTCTGGTAATTGGAACTTACATTATAGTTCATTCAATCTGAATGTGTACATATTTATATGTATATTCTCACATATAAATATAAATGCATTTAACATATTTGCATTTGCAATCAAATACCTATATTACTGAAAGTGAAGGCTACCTCTAATTAATGACAGATCTTTGGTTGATTGAGATTTGTTAGGGGATCTTAACAAAGATATTAAAATCCTTTCCATTTGTTTGGGTACTGATGAGGACCCCGCTTCTCGATCCAACTGAGTCAGCTGACCCACTCTGTTGCGCACCAGAGGAGGGGGCTGAAGGGGACGGACCAAAGGCAGCAGGGGTTCTGAGCTGGGGTTTTGTCCCTTTGGGTGGTAGCAAGAGAGAAAGCCAAGGATCACCTCAGGATGCTATTTGCCTATGAATTGTGCGTTTAGTATATGGCAAGCAACGATTTTTATAGGTTGGGGTAGGGGGGAGAACAGGGCAGCTATGGCCTAGCCTTATATGGTCAGGAATGTTAAGGGAGGAGGGGGCTGTTGGGGGTCTTCAGAGACAGTTACTTGTTTACACCATATATGGTCAGGAGAGCGGGGAACAGGAAATGGTGAGGGTCTTTACTGTAACCATTGGGTAAGTAGACCAACTGTTTGAGAACAAGGAAGTGAACTCTTGTGCTAACATAGAGAAGATGTGGGGCCCATGTGGGTGGGGGCAGGGGAGACTGACAGGGGGACTAAACCTGGAAAACCAAGGGCCTCCCCTGTTCGACCCTGAAGTGGGGGATACTGACGAGGTGGCTGTACTTTCAGGCACCCATTTTTCCATACGTGGTCCACACCATGCTCAACCTCAGCCTCACAATTCCCCACATGCATTAGTCAAATATGATTATACTCTGAAAAATCTGAAATAATGTAATTGCTGACTCTGACCTCTTGGTTTTGAGAATCACAACCTACATTTATTTCTCTATTTATATTTATTCTTGCTAAAAAATGTTCTGATTCTTTTACTATTATTTTATTTATTTATTTATTTATTTATTTATTTATTTATTGGATAGAAAGAGCCAGAAATTGAGAGGGAAGAGGGAGATAGAGAAGAAGACATCTGTGGCCCTGCTTTCCTACCCATAGGTGGGGACCAGGGGCTTAAACCTGGGTCCTTGCTGATGGTAACATATGCACTCAACCAGGCATGCCAACACCCAGCTCCCAAACTGATTCTCTTTCGGCCTTTACATATAATGTTGGTATGCTTCTAAATTCTGCTTCTAAGACCTTCTGTTTTGATCATCACATTAGGTTCGCTTGTATTACTTATGATGTGGTCTATTTACATAATCATTGTTTTACCTAGGTCCCGCCCTGCCTGCAGGGTATTGGTTTAATCCCCACTGGTTAGATGGAAGCTTTCTATGTTCTGTTCGCACTCTTTTTTTTGTTCTTCCCCGTCTCCTAGTCATTTCCTTTTACTTGCCACTTCTGGTGAAGAGATGCATAAAAGACGATGTATCTGATTAATAAATGAGATACTGCTTCCCAGCTCAGCCATGAGTCCCTGGTCGTCTCTCTACTGCCCATGAAGCTAGCCCAGCTCAGCATATGGTGCCCTGAACAGGGACTGGCATATGGTGCAACAACATGGGACCTAACCTGCCTATCTCCCAGATAAGTAAAGCCATTTGGCTACCTGTCTACTATGGGCTGCCTTTCTACTTATGAAGAGGTTTCCCAAAGCCTCTACTCTTTTGTCATGAGACAGCTTCTCTGTTTCTGGAACATTTTGCTCTGGGCCACACTTTGGTTCCTTATGACTGTTATTGTAGAGCTTGGGAGATGCACGGAGATTTCTCCTTGGTCTTTCTGGACTTCTTCTCAAATGTTTCCCGCTGAGAAGGACTACTCTAACTTGAAAAGCATTATCCAGTACCTTGGCAGTCCACAAGAATGGAGACACATGGTTAGTTCTACCCTCCTGATTCGATTCTTTCTTCGATGGGAAGACACTTTTAAAAATGTGTGCCTGCAGCAATCTAGCAGGAACCATCAGAAGCACCCTAAGTGGAATTTCAAGGAGCTTTTTGGACTAGGACGCCCTCTGGGGACTCATGATGTTACATGGTGAGATCTGGACAATCTGGTTCAAGGTGAAAGAAGCAAAAACTGCCTACCTCTTTTCTCTCAATTCCCCCCTTGTTGTTCTCTCCAAATAAGCTTAAATTTTCTGTCTGCTTTCAGTTGCGTTTCATAAGAGAGTGATTTGAATGACTGAATTTCTGTATGACATTGACTTGAAAAAAATGCTGGATGCAGCCATGATTTCTAAAGACATCCAGAAACAGTCCAAAAAATTGTTTTTTCCTCTTTTGATTTTTTACATCTTGGAAACATTTAATCCTGAAAACTGTATGAGTATGGGCAGGGTAGATAAAGCAATGGTTATGTTAATGATTCTCATGCTTGAGGCTTCTAACCATGGTTCTTCTGTTTACCTTTCCATATTTTATTGAGCTTAAACTGTTTAAACAACCTTAAAATCATACTAGAAAGGACTTCCAATTATAATGGAGTTATCAGTTATAGTAAACTTTTAATCTGCTATAAATTTTGTTTGACAAGTAAGTGAATTACAGCTGTCAAGTCTTCACATGAAGAAGCATCTGCTCAAATGAAATCCCTAGAAATCCATTTGAACCCCTGTTCTCTGACATGGCCCACAAGATGGCATGACTACAATGCACCCCCCCGAAAGCAATGATGTGACCTGGCATGACCTGAAGAAACTGATTCACAGACTCCAAAACCTACTCTCTACAGAAAAGCAGAATTACAGTGGCTGACCTTCCCCATTGAGACAGACATGCAGCATTTCATCCCCTGGCATTTTTTCCGTGGTCATCTGCTTTGGACTGACATTTCTATTGGACTTACTGGTAAACCTCTTGGACACTTTACACAACTTTACAGCAGCTTCTCTTTACGCTGCTGGGTTTCTCAAAGACTGACCGCAGCAGTCCATGGACTTTGCAGCCAGCAGCCTTGGGACTCTATAGGCCATGCCCCCTCACCTGCAGGCCCTGTCCCCAGGGTCAGGACCCCCCCCCTTTACTAGCTCATGCCCACAGAGGCAGGAAATGCCCTTTGAGGAATGAAACACCCCCAGAGGTAAGAGATGCCCACAGAGACAGGAAATGCTCTTTGAGGCAATTATTGCCCCCAGAGGAAAGAAATGCCCTTTCACCTGATAGGCCTTGCCCTTTGAGGCAGGAAATGCCCCCCTCAGGCCTCCCCTTGACATCACCAACACTGGTTCTTGCTGCTCTCTTACTTGTTCCTCCATGTCTTGTGCCAGTTCTTTTGAAAATGCCTGTATGATACAGGTTTCATCCCACACTCCTGATACTATGACCATTAGTTAAAAAGAAAGGGGGAAATGTTGGTATGCTTCTAAATTCTGCTTCTAAGACCTTCTGTTTTGATCATCACATTAGGTTCGCTTGTATTACTTATGATGTGGTCTATTTACATAATCACTGTTTTACCTGGGTCCTGCCCTGCCTGCAGAGTATTGGTTTAATCCCCACTGGTTAGATGGAAGCTTTATATGTTCTTTTTGTGCTGTTTTTCTGCTCCACCCCCTCTCCTAGTCATTTCCTTTTGCTTTCCACTTCTGGTGAAGAGATGCATAAAAGGCGATGTATCTGATTAATAAATGAGATACTGCTTCCCAGCTCATCCATGAGTCCCTGGTTGTCTCTCTACCGCCCATGAAGCTAGCCCAGCTTGGCATATGGCGCCCTGAACAGGGACCAGCAAATGGCTCCTGAACAGGGACTGGCAATATACTTCTTTAAAAAGTGCCCTTTACAAAATATGAATAGATAATGGGGACTAGGTCAGATTGATGGAGTTCACAGTTAATGGTATTTATATACTTTACTCAAATTTGAGAGCTACTCTCTGCCCTGATCTACCTTTTAGTTCTATTCTTAACTCTGACACCATCTGCCTAGATAATAATACTTCTAACCCACTTTCATGTTAGCTGTCAGGTTCAGGCAAAAATTAGTAAAGCCCTACTGGAATATACCTAACATAGACTTCCTAGCTTCTTCCTACACAAAGCCCCTTAGTTTTATCTGCTCTATTCTTACCTTTAAGTTCTCTATTATTAAAAATTGTCCTGCTTTATATCTTACTGCTTTTCAGTCACCAATTGCAGATACTACCATGATGCCATCCTGATTTCCCTGGGAAGATAACCTCATCAATGTGTCCTAGAGCCTCACCTTCCCAGAGCTCAATCCCATGAAGGAAAGACAAAAACAGGCTGGGGATATGGATCCACCTGCCAACATCCATGTTCAGCATAAAGGCAATTATAGAAGCCAGACCTTCCACCCTCTGCACCCCACTATGAATGTTGGTCTATATTCCCAGAGGGATAATGAATAGGAAAGCTTCCAATGGAGGGATGGGACACAGAACTCTGGTAGTAGGAATCATATATAATTGTACTTCTCTTATCCTACAATCTTAATAATCATTATTAAATCACTAATACAAAAATAAAAATAAAAAGTGTCATTGGAGCACACTGGATCAAATGCTCAAAAGTCATTTTCTTTTTGTCCAGTTTGTCTAATTTGTAAGGTTACTCTAGGCTATGAGAATTAGATAAGGGGAAAAGGTCTTTATAACTTTCTTCATGTGCCCCTGAATTGTGGGCACTGTTCAAACTACTTGGTGTGTTTATTTACATCCTTACTCCATCCTCTAAAACAGTGCTATAAAACTAAGAGCCAGTAGTGATCTATAACTATTGAGCATCTGAATACATGTTCAAATTGACATGCCCCATGAATATAGAGCACTCACTGGATTCCATAATCTACAAAACAAAGGAAGAAAGAATGTAAATTATGTCTTTAATAATTTTCATATTGATTATATATTGGAATGATATTTTGGATATACTGCATTAAATAAAATATGTTGTTGGAATTTACCTTAACTATTTATACTTTCTTCTTTAGTAGTAGATTTATGTATTTATTTTTATGAGAGATAGATGAAAACACTTCTTAGCTCTGGCATAAGTGGCACCTGTCAGGCTAGCGTAGTGAGAGGGAAAGATGACCCAAGAACTCAGCTTGTGGCGGCAAATTAATACAAATCTTTATTCATTTGAGCACCCCAGAGTCAGGCACTAGCATACCTGGTTAAGCCATGTGGCAATGGCCGGTGTCCACACCTCTGGGTATACACGCTCACCCTCCTCAAGGTTGGGACTTGGAAGAGAGAAGACAGAAATGGAAGTGGCTTGACAATACCATGCATGGTTAGGAAAGGGGCTGAGAAAAATGGAAGGGGCTGAAAAGGTAGGAACTTCCTCAGCAACTGTTGCAAGGGTTTTAACTAGTAGGATTAATAATAATACCCTGGAAGCAGGGAGGGCCTTGAGGGTAGAAAGAAGATAGATCAAAGGAATGGAATGGGTGGGGATCTTTCAGGCAAAACAGTGATTATATAGATAGACCATAGTATCAGGGAATGTAGAGTGGAGCAGGCTTAATGTCTTTAAGGAATGCTGGGCTCCGGCAGGAAGATGCAGGATGTTTTTGTGGGGGAGGGAAGACTTTCATGGCCGCCAACCTTTTGAGGTTTATGTGTCCCCCTTTTTGCTCAACCCTTCTGTAGAGAGAGAGAGACTTACCAGGTGAACTCACCTCTCAGGTCAAACCCTACTAGGCTCCACCACATCCCCACAACCTCCCTGCAGGCACCAAGAATTGAACCTGGCTCATCAGCCTTGGGAGGTCTGTGCTCTACTACTGAACTATCTCCTCAGGCCTCTTCCAGCTATTTTCTAATATAACCACTAGCATTTAAAAAAAAATTACAAGTGTAGTTCACATTAATTTCTGTTGGGCATCACTACTTCTAGATTTCTTATTTTCTTTTTTTTTTTAAAATATTTATTTAATTTATTTATTCCCTTTTGTTGCCCTTGTTGTTTTATTGTTGTAGTTATTGTTGTAGTTGTCGTTGTTGGATAGGACAGAGAGAAATGGAGAGAGGAGGGGAAGACAGAGAGGAGGAGAGAAAGATAGACACCTGCAGACCTGCTTCACCGCCTGTGAAGCGACTTCCCTGCAGGTGGGGAGCCGGGGTTCGAACCGGGATCCTTATGCCGGTCCTTGTGCTTTGCGCCACCTGCACTTAACCCGCTGCACTACAGCCCGACTCCCGATTTCTTATTTTCTTATCTGTAAGGCAGGGCCAGTAATATATGTTCTCAAGAATTATTGTGAAAATCAGGGTGACCTGTTATGTATTAAAATATTTTTAAAATTATAAACATAGGAAGAGTCTCAAGTACTAATGTCAATAATGATCGTAGTCATGATGACATTTCAAGCTCCAGTTCCACATGCCTAGATTTCTTGGGAAATTTTCAGTCTAAACTCTTACCTAATCTCCTACAAAAATGTTTCAGGGCAATGAATGTAAATATTTAAAAAAATTGAATATATACCACATGACCTAAATATGAAGTTTGTTTTATACTAATAAATAATGACAGCAAAGAGAACATTAATAGTGTAAAAAGAAAGTAAGTTTAAAAAAAAGGGGGTGCTGGTAGTGCAGCAAATTAAGCGCATATGGCACAAAGCAAGGACTGGAGCAAGGATCCCAGTTTGAGCCCTTGTCTTGCCACCTGCAGGGGGTTGCCTCACAAGTGGTGAAGCAGGTCTGCAAGTGTCTGTCTTTCTCTCATCCTCTCTGTCTTCCCTTCCTCTCTTGATTTCTCTTTGTTCTATCCAACAACAATAACAATAATAACAACAAGGGCAACAAAAATAAGAAAAAATGTCCTCCGGGAGCAGTGGTGCAGGTACCAAGCCCCAGTAATAACCCTGGAGTCAAAAAAAAAAAAAAAGGCAACATGAAGATAATCATTACTGAAAGACTTGGATCAGTTACTGTGTTATATATTTTGTCATCTTTATTTTAAACAATACACTTCACTTTTCTTGACACAATTTAGGAGCACATTGTTAACCTTTTCTCCTCTAAATGTAATTGTTTCTGATAAAGTATATATGTATATAATGACTGAAAGGCGGCAGGATATGACTTAACAGTAACAAACCACTGAGCAAAGGCAGAGTCCAGGATATGCATATAAGGAGCTAGGAAATAGCTTACACAGTGAAGCACACACTTTACCATGCATGGAAACCCAGGCTAGACCTCCCAACCAGCAGATGGGAACATTCTGCAGGAAGTGTCACAAGGACTAATACTGTAGTGTCTGTCCTTTTCTCTCTCTCCCTCTTTGCTTCTCATCTTCTATCTAAAGAGGAAAAAAAAGTTAGTCTGTCAGGTGTGGTGGAACAGCATGAAGCCCCAGTGAAGCCTTGGTAACCAACCAAAAACAATAAGCTTAACTGCATTATTCACAATAGCCAAAAGATGATTGGATTAAGAAGATAGTACTACTTGACAATATAAGAGGATATTGTGCCCTTTGGGAAAGATGGATGAAACTCAAGGTGATTATACTTAGTGAAGTAAGGAAATGAAGGACAACTACTGAATGACTATTCATATGTTGAATTTAGATAAATGAACTTGGAAAAAATAAATCCAACCTGTCTCTAAGACCATGGAAGAGAGATGGTAGTTATCTTTGGGAGGGTAGGGGCACAGAACTTTGATGATGAGAGTGGTATAGAATTACACCCATATTATTTTATAATTTAGTAAATATCCATCAAATAAATAACTAATGAAACTTTAAAAAGAACAATATGCATAAGATTTCATCTTGGAGATACCTCTTTTAGAATGTGTTTATTCCTTTACTGCTGGATTCAAGTACTGGATCCTTCATTAAGTTAAATTTCATTAGTGTAAAAGATTATTTTCATGTGGTCTGGGAGACGGTGCAGTGGCTAAAGCATTGGACTCTTCAGCATGAGGTCCTGAGTTCAACCCCTGAGTTCACATGTACCAGAGTAATGTCTGGTTCTCTCTTTCCTCCGATCTTGCTCTTGAATAAATAAATGAAATGTATATTTTAAAAAGAGAAGATTTTTATTTAAAAAAATATAACTTTCATCAGGTAGCAAAGTCTGTCCTCTAATTCTAAACAACAACCTTTCGACACAAAATGCTCTGTCTACAACCTTGAACTTAAGGCCTATCTTTATAGTGTTCCCAGAAAACCACTCAGTACCAAGAATGCCCTGTACATTATTTTCTTGGCCTTGGTTACAGTCTTTAAAAATGTTAAATGTTAAAAAAAAAAAATCCTACTCTCATTCAAGCTTCATCTCTCTAAGAATTCTTTCCATATCATCCTTGTGACTAATACTCATACTTGGTGCTTTTACTTATCACTTTGTTGTGTGTGTCTGTGTGTGTGTGTTGAGAGTATTAGTGGTTTACAGTAAATACAGTTGTTGTTGTTGATACATGGGTAAATTTTCTGCAAAACACTCTCACCTCCTCTCCACTGTCATACATCAAGAACTGAAAGTCCTTTCTCCCCCAGAGTCCTTAGCTTTGGTGTAGTAATACACCAAGCTAAGTCCCAGTGTTCTACTTTTCCTTTCTGTTATTATTTCTCAGCTTAGTTCTTGCTTTTACTTATCACTTGGTTCCTGCTGTATGTGGTGGATATGTGGCTTACTTGTTATCTCTTCAGTTAGGTTGCTAGTGTCAGTGCTAACATTACACATACAAAGACACGAACACATGTGGCTAGGGGATGACTCAGCTGGGAGAGCATCAGACTTGCATGCTGGAGGTTTCTAGTTCTATCCCCTGTGTATTTGTACCAGTGTGGTGCTCTTGTTTCTCTCTGTTGCTCTGTCTTATGTGAATCTCTCTCTCTCTGCCACTCTTTCTCACATGTAATAAATAAAATAAATGTTTTTTCTTTGTTGTTGTTGTTCAAAAACTGAGTGTGGTCTGGGAGGTAGCGCAGTGGCTAAGGCACTAGACTCTCAAGCATGAGGTCCTGAGTTCAATCCCTGGCAGCACATGTACCATAGTGATGTCTGGTTCTTTCTCTGTCTCCTATCTTCTCATGAATAAATAAATAAAATTTAAAAAAACACATAGAGTACTCTTCAAATAGGAGGGCTCTCAGCATTTATTCACAAATGCCTGTTAAGTGTCAGGTAAAAATCTAGATGACTGAAGCTAGAGTCTAATCCAAATTTGAATGCATTTCTCTCATGTTTAATGTACAATGTTTTGCTAAATAATATAAATAAAAACTAAAACAAACTGAATTTCTGAAGAAAAAGTGCATACAAATTAAATATTTGCAGATTGAATCTCTATTTTAATTTTATTTAAAAGTAACATTTTTTAAAATAAAAGCATCACCTTGACTAAAATTAATTTTATTACAAATATTTAAAAACACATTAGGGATTTATTCCTAACTAAAGCGTGTGGTGTAATATTCTTCTGAAGTGTAAACAGTTCATGTTGTCATCAGTGTAGCCCAATATATCTTTTCTAACTTCAGATTTTGACATAGAGGTCTTTGTCTTAAAATAGAAACATCTGTATTGTGCAGTCTTTGTCGTGCTTTGCCCTTGAGCAAATCCTGCTCAGGCCTGAGCTTGCATCAGAATCACCTGGAGGGCTTTAGTAAAACAGTTTGCAGGATCCAGGCCTCTGAGCTTCTGACTCAGTGGGTTGAGGTGGAACCAGAGGGTTTGATTTGTAACAAGTTCCAGGATATGGCGGATGATGCTGGCTGGCAAAGATAGCATCTTTGAGAACCACGCAATTGAGCTAATTAAAGACCTCAACAACAATTTATCAGGAAGCCCCTTCCCTCAGGCTCACTTACAAAACATTAAAAGGCACCTCCCCTAGGTACAATAACCTTCACCCAAAGAGGTTGCGGTGAGATAATACACCTGAAACTGTCAAATGGGAGGTTCACAATCAGGCAATGTGAATTGATACCATGCATATTCAATCTAGGCATAATGGCAAAGGCCTTCATTTCACTAGATTTCTGCCACTGAGGTAATTCCAGCTATCAGTAGTCCTGGTCTAAATTCAGCTGAACTCACTGGCTAAATGGTAAAATAATAGAATCCTACAGTTGACAAAGACCTTAGAGATTTTATGGAGTGAGCAGTTAAACATTTTGGACCTGGTAAAATGTCAGAACTTTTGTTTGTTTGTTTTTATTTACTTTCTTGATTCAATAAGGCAATCAAAAACAATTGAACTGGATTGGCTGCCTGTATCATTTCTTGGCTCAAATATCTAGATTTCCCTAAAGTGATTTATTTAACCAAAACAAGCTATATCCTGGCTAAAAGAAAATGGAGAAATGAGTCTTGTTTTGTTGGCTCATAGCTGCCAGGAGGACACTTACTCACAGGCCCTGCATGATTCCACTTAATTAAAGCCCAGTTGCTCCTGACTTCAGTCTTCCCACTACCCCACTCTGCTGCCTCATTCTGTGATTTTTCTCTACCCTCAAAGGGCTCAGGGGGCTGTTAATGCAAAAGAATCAATGATCAAAAATTAATTTTAAAGCTGATGGTAAGAGCACATTAACATGAACTGTGCAGCTTGCCTAGCAGTGTCTCTGAGCAGCACAGCTGATTTGAAGAACATTTTTTTTTTTGCTGCTAGAATGTGTCTTGAGAATAATGATGCATGTCACTAATAACCTAGTGCTAAGTTATAAGCCTAAATTGGAGACTTTGCAGAGGAATACACAGCCCCTGTAATTTCCACTTTGGTGTAATAATATGGAAATGGCTTTTGGTGCCAGGATTGGATCAGCCTAAATGAGCTGGAATTGATAGCTGCCTGTAATACTAGGGGCAAGAGAGAGTGATCACGTCTGTGTCCTTGCTGACTTATCTAAGGCTCTCCAGACGTGACAATTTTAAGGAGTGAGCCTTTAAATGTGTTATGGAAACGCACTGTAATATCCTGCAGCAGAGTGAGGTACTTCTAAAATTGTCTCAACAGGAATACAGAATGGGGACTCTACTTCCCAGAAAAGGAAAGGACTTTTGTTCCCATTAAAACTATAGAAAGGGTAAGTTAAAAAAAAAAAGTGAGGGAGAAGGTGTTCTGAGGGCACAGAAAATTCTTTATCCTCTTAGAAGACCCTAATGCCCAATCTGTCCCCAAGAATGTAGAGCATTTCAGAAGTCACTATTTCTTGAGAGAAGGGGGCAATATAATGGACACACAGGAACAAGATAGTCACACTGGTGATTAAAATATTAAAAGAGATATTGCCAATGAAGTGCAGAAGGTACATGTCTTCTAAATATGAAGCCTTTGGTTCATTCCTGGCACCATAGTAAAAACAAACATGTTAAGAGTAAATTTAAAGACTATGTTTAATGACATAGAGGATGGCAAGCCTTTCTATATAGTTGATCTTTAGTTTCTGTACTGTAGATAGCATTACAAATATCATGTAACAATCTAACTAATTAGGAATCAGGCATAGTGGGACAGTGGCAAGTTTAGATTTACTGGAATGGTAAGGCATAAAGACTCCTTAGTATCTGTTCTCTTGAGTTCTTCAGCATTGTCTTGCCCACCTAGGCTCTAGCTGAATTCTCTGTAGACACCATAGTTAATATTCTATTTTCTTTGCTTTTGTTGTCCTTTTAATTTGATGTGTGTGTCCATCTGATAATTCCTCCCTTAAGACCCAGTCAAAGTACTCCTTTCGATGCCCTATTTTCATTGGTACAATAAATGACACTAAATTTTAGTGGAATAAAACTAGACAAGCAAGGATGGCTTATCTCTGTGGAGTCTGACATCTCTGTTTGGTGTGATTTAAATGACTTGTAATTTGCATAAGAGTCACACCCAAAATGGCTGTTTCATTCAAACTTTGGCTCACTGCTGGAGGTAGCTGAAGGTTGGACTCAACTGAGATGGATAGCTTGAAGGCCTACATAAGCTCTCTCTGACTTTCTAGCCACTGAATAATTAGATACCATAAATAGAGTCACTGTATTCTAGTGAACTAGATGAACCACACATGGTTTGATGCAATTATTTATGGGAAGGGTAAAATGAAAATTACTTAAATGTCTGATTGGGAGAATCATCAAAGAATTGGATCTTACTCCTTTTCTGACTCCTGTTAAAAATCATACCTTGAATTCTTCATCAGCAGCCTCTTAAAAGTCAAGGAGACAATTCAGCCTTTTACAATGCAGAGTGCAGGCCCAAGACCCAAAGACTTCAGGTACAATTCCCAGTATGACTTTGTACTAGAGCTGCACAGTGCTTTGGTCTTTTAATTCTCTAGTTTTCTCTTTCTTTCTCTCTCTCTCCCTCTCTCTCTCTCCAAATTTCTCTCTAAATTCTTCTCTTAATTAAAATAAATAAATAAATACTTAAAAAATAAATCTCTTCTAACTGCAGTGTGCATAATTGTTTTTTAATTTTGTTTTTTTAAATTTTTTAATATTTATTTATTCCCTTTTGTTGCCCTTGTTTTATTGTTATAGTTATTACTGTTGTTATTGATGTCATCGTTGTTGGATAGGACAGAGAGAAATGGAGAGAGGAGGGGAAGACAGAGAGGGGAAGAGAAAGATAAACACCTGCAGACCTGCTTCACCACTTGTGAAAGGACTCCCCTGCAGGTGGGGAGCCAGGGGCTTGAACCGGGATCCTTACGCCAGTCCTGCGCTTAACCCACTGTGCTACTGCCCAACTCCCTTTGTTTTGTTTTTTAATTTCTTTTATTATCTTTATTTATTTGTTGGATTGAAACAGCTAGAAATGGAGAGGAAAAGGGAGAAGGGAGAGAGAGAGGGACAGAGACACCTGTAGCACTTCTTCATCACTTGCAAAGCTTTTTTCCCACAGGTGGGGATTAGGTGCATGAACCTGGTTCCTTGTGCAATGTAACATGCGTACTTGGTTGTTTATGTCACTGCTTTTAGTCTGGACCCTGATATCAGAGCAGCCTTACATCTGCAGGGTCTAGCAAAGCTCACAGAAAATACTGGATGAAAACCTTGAGCATTATTCAAATGAGAGTTTGTCTTAAGTTTGGAATCCAAGCAGAAAGTCCTCCACTAGGGGCCAAGTGGTGGTGCATCAGATTGAGCACAAATGCTATAAGATGTAAGGATCCAGTTTCAAGTCCCTGGTCCCCACCTGCAGGGGGAAAGCTTCACAAGTGGTGAAGCAGTTTTACTAGTGACTTCTCTTAACATAGACGTTGAAACTCAAAGGATTACTGAGGCTCACAAAGTCCAACATGAATAGCCCTCAGCTGGATCCGAACTCATTTCCCAAAACCACACTGCTCCATAGCACTTCCCCTTCAAGCACACACTACTGCCTTTCCCTCCAGTTTTCTCTTCCTCAAATCTCTCTCTTCTCTCTGCTGTTTCCTCTACCTGGGATCTTCTCTTTATAGTTTCTGAAATTCATTCAACATGTGGTTTCAGTATTACCTCATCAAAGAGGCTACTCTTCTTCAGCAGTCTCCTGTATAGTGTTATTTTGTTGTTATAAGATTATAAGGTTACATTGTGTAGTTCCACACCACAACCACCACTAAAGTTTTGCATCCCCATCCTCCAGCCTCCCAACGATAACTATGATAGTTCTCACAAGCCTTATAGTTTGCATGCTTCTGTTTTTTTATTATTATCTTTATTTATTTGGGTAGAGACAGCCAGAAATTGAGAGGGAAGGGGGTGATAGAGAGGGAGAGAGACAGAGAGACACCTGCAACCCTGCTTCATCACTTGTGAAGCTTTCCTCCTGCAGGTGGGGGCCAGAGGCTCGAACCCAGGTCCTTTCACACTGTAACATGTATACTCAACCAGGTGTGCCACCATCCATCCCCCTTGCTTCTGTTTTGTTTGGTTTTTTTTTTTTTTTGGTAAGTTTATGTAAGTCAGATCTCTAGCCATATATGAGTGTAGCCATCTAGTTGTTGTCTTTCATCTCTTTACTTATTTCACTAATCATAATGACCTCCAAGTCCATCCATTTTGTCCCAAAGGACACAATATAATTTTTTAATCACAGAGTAATATTCAATCGAATATTTATCACAGAACTTCTCTAGCCAGTCATTTGTTGATGGGCATTCAGGCTACTTCCATTCTTTGGATATTGTGAATAACACAGATATGAACATAGGGGTGCATATGTCTCTTTTTATTTATTTATTCATGAGAAATGATAGGAGAGATAAAGAACCAGACATCACTCTGGTACATGTCCTGCCGGGGATTGAACTCAGGACCTCATGCTTGAGAGTCCAATGCCTTATCCATTGCACCATATCCTGGACCACCATATGTCTCTTCTAATTAGTGCTTGAGTGTCCACTGGATAAACACCTAAGAGTGGCATTGCTGGATAATAAAGTAATTCCATTTATTTGCTTAAGGATTCTCCATACAGTCTTCCAAAGGGGATGTACCAGTTTGCATTCCCACCAACAATGTAACAAAGGTCTCTTTTTCCAGTGGGTGTTTATTATCTGGCTCCGCCCACAAGAATGTCTGCCATGCTTACTGATATCTTTTAAACATGCAAAATAGTAGCTGGCATTCTAAAATGCTCTAGATAAATACTAATGGAATTAATGAGTCAGTGAAAGAATGCCCTTTCCAGACATATTGATCATCATGCTCCAGCCTACAGACAAAGGTGAGGATTTTGGACCACTCTGATCCTTACTCCTAGTGACCACTAGCATTCTTAAAGCATTTCAGTTAGAGAAATCCAAACAATTGGCCAGTCCGGCTCTAGCTCTTAGACTGCTTTTATTTTCATATGTTTACAAGGAGATCTGATTTGTTCTTTTATTCCCAGGAGATAACAGTTTTAGGGACTAATAATCATTTTGATAGCTATTAGCTGAATTTATGCTCAGTAAACAAGAACTACAAAAAATGGGTTTGTGACTCACCATGTATTAAGAAAAAGAAGAAGAAGAAGAAGAAGTAGTAGTAGAAGAAGAAGAAGAAGAAGAAGAAGAAGAAGAAGAAGAAGAAGAAGAAGAAGAAAAGGAAAATAGCAATGATAAGCTAACCGTGATTTAATCCTGCAGCATGTTATATTGGCATGTGGTCTGTGTCTCTGTGTCAAGCACTGGGCCCCACACGGTGTGTTCATTCCTCATCTCCTCTGTGGCTCATTAGAAGGTTGGGAAGAAAGAAAAGGTTCTCCTCACCACTAAGGGAATAGTTCCAGAGAAAAGCACATCTGAGTTATGAGACTGGTTCCTTGATGCTGTGTTTCTCCCTAGATTTCAGAGAGCTAAGCAATGTCACTGCTGTCTTTATGTCCTGCTTATATATAACTTTTAAGGGAATTATGACTTGAGTTACAACAAGCACCTTTACTTAACATTTGAGATTTCCTGTCCTATAATATTAACACTCAGACACTCAGGTGGCATGATAGGATGGATAGAACCCAAGAGACTATGTCTTCTGCATTCCTTTGTGCTAGAATGGTATCCAGTTACAGGTGTTTAATAACAACAAAATGGGACAGGGAGTATTGCCTTGTGTTTGTAAAACTTCTTTCAACCAAGGCTCCCCAAGCATGGCTCAAATATTAAGAGAAAATGTTTTTTTTATTTTATCTTTTTTACTTTATTTTAGTTGATAGAGAGAGAACTAGGAAGGGTGAAGAGAGAGGGAAAGAGAAAGTCACCTAAATCACTGCTTCACTACTCATGAAACAACCCCCTGCTTGTGGGGAACAGGGGTTTGAACCTGGATCCTCATTCATAGTAACATGTGTGCTCCTCTCCTCTCAGTCTTCTACTGCCTGGTCCAAGAGAACTTGCTGTTCCAACTTTATGTAAAGAGGAGAAACATTTGGTTTCTTTGATAATAGCCTCTTAGAATAGTTTCCAAATGTAATTATATTAGTTGAAAATGTCAACTTGTGAAATGAGGTTATCAGCAGATTACAAATAAAAGGAAACAATACTTCATACACAGTGTCATTAAGTACAAGAGTCATTTCCTCTACGCCTTGGCTCCCACTTTAACTGAGGAGTAAAACAGCATCACCATCATGAACAAATTTGATATGTCTTTCAACATGTGGTTGAAAATTCTATTATTATCCTTTAAACACACACGAGATAGGAGGTTCCAATAGAAGGAAGGACAGGTATTCCATCTCCTAGGCATTCATTCTTTGAGTGAAAATAATGAATTAACAAACATTTATCAGACACCAGTCATGTACCTAACATCATACTAAGTACATTCAGCTACCCAATCACATTTGGTTGATGACCGGATTTAATGTTCTTTACTTCATCCGCAGCTGCAGTGCCCAGATCAGAGCACAGATCACCTCCCTCCTCCTTCCTCCCAGTAACTCAAGTTCTGTATTTCCTCAGCCTTCTTTCTAGGACTACCTGGCTACAGGAAGCTACCTGAGCTACAGAAGTCCTCAACTCATTGAAGCTGTATGCTGCTGCTTACATAATGAACCCCCCACTCCCAACAACCTCCAACACCCACCAAGAGTCCAAGCACCTACCCTTGCTGACCAGAGTGGTTTGGGGAGTATGAAAATTTAAACTATAAGATGCAATCTCCTGGGTTTGTAACCCAGTTTTCCTTTCCTTCTTCTTCCTCTCCTTCTCCTTCTTCTTCCTCTACACCACCTCTTCCTCCTTCTCCTTTTTCCTCTCCTCTTTCTACACAATCTTTTCCTTTTGCTTCTCTGCATACTCCTTCTCCTTCGACTCTTCTTCCTCCTCCTCTTCCTCATCCTTGTCCTCCTTCTCATCCTCTTCCTCCTTCTTCTCCTACTTTGAACTGACTTTTTCTAGGGGAGTGGGGGTAATATGACAGCACTAACGCTTCCCCAAAGCAGTGTGTATGTATGTGTGTGGAGGGCTTAAACCTGCTTCATGCTCACGGCAAAGCTATCAGGTAAGCTATCTCACCACTTCCTGCAGCCCAGTTTTTCTATTTATAAGCTTTGAATCTTGGGCACTGACTTAAGCTTCTTCACTGTTTTAATAGTGAATTTAATAATAATTTTTGTTATAGAAATTCAAGTTTAGAATTTGAGTTCAAGTTTAGAACATAATGAACACTGAATAAATAGTCAATGTCATTATTATCATTATTCCTATTATAGCTTTATTACTGCTTCCATGTTTGTGTCCTTTCCCCAAAATTTATGTGTTGATTCTCTTAATCCCACTGCAAAGATGAGGCCTTTGGTGAAACCTAGGTCACAAGCATGAAACCTTACAAATGGTATATCTGTACTTTGAGCCCAGAGACTAGATTGTTCCTCTTCATCACATGAGAATACAAGAATGTTGCCATCCATAGATCACAAGAGAGTTTTCTCTGGGAACCACACTGGGCAGAATTTTGATCCTGGTCTAGCATCTTCCCAAACCATAAGAAGTAAATCTCTGTTGTTTAAAGCACCTGGTTTGTGTGTGCGATTTTGTTATAACAACCTGAACTAAGGTGAGCACTATTAAATTTCTCCAGTGAGTCATCTACTTCTAACATTTTAACTTCCACTTTCCAGAGGCATTTGCAATCTTTCCCTGCAGTTAACCTCTCCTCAGAGTTGCCCAGTCTAATCTAATTGAAATGAGGATACCTCTGTAGAGATAAGATTGGGGAGTCTGATCCTGGAATAAGTTTGTGCACAAATGGCCGGAAACTGGTCACTGTTTTTGTCAGAGTGGGTTCTAAAGGATCAAAGTTTGAACTATTATTTTCCTTGCCAATTTAAGAGGAAAAAGCAAAAACTAGTGGCAAGAGGTTGAAGAGTTGAGTAAACAGCAAAATGGCAAGGGATGTGAGGAGGAGAAAGAGGAGACAAGATAATGATTAAAAGAAAGAATATGAGCTGTTTCTGTGACTCAGCTAAGCACCAAAGTCTGTGGAATACATTTTCAACCTCTTTTGTTTCACCATCTTCAAACCATATGGCTTATCGGTTCTCTTGCCACTGGATGGTTTTATACTGGTCTCCCCATTTTTAGTCTCGTCAACTCTCCATTTCATCTCCAGACCTTCTTCACCTACTACCCAGACCATTGCACTAGCCTACCTCTGGATTTCTTCTATCAGTTCTTACTACTACTGGCTGCTGGGAGGGCTCATATAAAATACACTCTGAGAATGCACATTCTACCTTTAAGATAAAACCCTTCCAGATGTCTATTTTCCTATTTGATAAAGTAGATATGCTTTAATTTCCCCTTCTTCCCACTAGTGAAAATGGCTGTTCACTATCCCCAAGATTACTTATCCTGTTTTTCTTACACGAAGATGCATTGTGCAACCTCTCTGTTTCTATTATTATTATTTTGCCACCAGAGTTATCACTGGGGCTCAAGTCGGTTCCTACTCCTAATGACCACCCAACCCTTTTTATTTATTTATTTATTTATTTATTTATTTTTATAAAAAGGAAACACTGACAAAATCATAGGGTAAGAGAGGTACAACTCCACACAGTTGCCACCACCAGAACTCCGTATCCCATCCTCTCCCTTTATAGCTTTCCTATTCTTTAACCCTCTGGGAGTATAGATCCAAGGTCATTGTGGGATGCAGAATGTGGAAGGTCTGGCTTCTATAATTGCTTCCCCACTGAACATGGGCATTGACAGGTTGATACATACTCCCAGCCTACCTCTCTCTCTAGTGGGGTGGGGTTCTGGGGATTTAGAGCTCCAGGACACATTGCTGGGGTTGTCTGTCTAGGGAAGTCTGGTTGGCATCATGGAACCTGGTAGCTGAAAAGAGTGAACATACAAAGCCAAACAAATTGTTGACTAATCATGAACCTAAAGGCTGGAATAGTGCAGATAAAGAGTTGGGGGGTTTCCATTTTGTAGGTAGCCAGAAGGTTTATTTTAGTTATATTCCAAAGGGCCTGTGGCTATACTATGAGATAGGGCAAATGTTCACATGTATCCAAAATTAGGGCAAAATATATACCTGAAATCAAAAGTACACAATAGTCTGCAGTGAGTCAGTATAAAGTTCATAATGAAATAGTGTCTACTTAGTCTTAGACACCCTCCTCACCTACTTCCTATTATACTTCCCTCACTCACTCCAAAGCTAACCTTATCAAAGCAAGGACTGCAAAAGCTGAATAAGGGCAAGAGACTGGCATACTTTAAGGATGACTCCTTAGTCACTATCAGTCCACCCCATAAGCTGGGGCCCTAGTCGGGGAGTCCTGAGATTCCCAAACAGAGATAATGGGCCTAGAGCTCGAATAAATCCCTCTTTCCATTGTTACTGGTCATCTCTATCAGGAACAACAAAATAAACCCCTTTGTGGGCCCCTATAGGACCTTGCCTTCAACTTGGATCAACAAGAGAAGAGAATGTTCCAAACTCCGAAGGGAGGATGGACCACATACTCTATGCTACACCTGAGGAAGACAGGTCCTGATATTGGGGCAGCTTGGAATGTTCCTACTCATGACCACAGAATGTGAGCTCAGATCTACAGGGATGCAGAGGTCACATAGGCTCCTAAGCTGAATATGGGCCCCAGATCACATCAAATTAATGGGGTTTACAGTCAATAGTATTTATACACCTTTCCCATATTTGGGAGGTACTCTTTTCCCTGATCCAGCTTTCTGGTACATTTCTAGCCATGACATCATCTCCCCAGACAATAACTTGAATCCACTTGCATATCAGATTTTAGGCTCAGGGGAAAAAGAGGGTGGGGGCAGAAAATAGTATACCCACCTTTTTTTTTTTTTTATTTGATAGGACAGCTGGAGAATGAGAGACACCTGCAGCTCTGCTTCACTCCTTATGAAACCCACCCCCCATACACACACATACATATACACGTGCCAGACAGGGGTTGGGAGGTGGGTCCTTTCACAATATAATTTGTGCATTCAAGCAGGTATGCCACTGCGCAACTCCTCTGTTCCATGATCATTGGAAGTACTGGAGATACAACCCCAGATGCATGGCCCCTGAACACTGGGAGGTCACAGAACGGTGAAAGAGGCAGGGATTACTGGAAATATGGTGTAGAAAGAGGCAGAGAGCAGTGTCCAGCACATCTGATGGACAGCACAGCAGATTTCTCACTTAAAATGCTGTACTGCTACTTTCCTAGTTATTGAAACACTTTTTGCTATATCAACATCTCTGAAAAAGAATGATGGACACCTGAGTCAGATAATAAGAATGACACTGAAGAAAATAAATTCAGTAGCAGGCAAAAATGATAGGAACTATCCCATGTCTGAATACATTAACAATCTCTTTCAAAAAATCTATGACAAACCAACTACCGGATCAGGGCATGATCAGCCGACTGGTAGCCTTTTACAAGCTTTTACAGTAGAGAGAAGAAAGTCAAGGATCCAGAACCTTCATATCTAGGTTCACATCATTTCATCATCTCTAGAGAACTTAGCTCACTAGGAGTGTCTATGGGCAACTGACACAATCTTTGATATTTGACTCTGAAAACTGAGACATAAGTTACTAGGCAATGAAAAACTATGATTCACAGATGTAGAATTATTTTTTTTTTCACCAGGGTTATCGCTGAGGATCAGTGCTTGCACTATGAATCCACTGCTCCTGGAGGCCATTTTTTCCTATTTTTTTGACCTTGTTGTTGTTATTGTTGCCATTGCTGTTGTTGTTAAATCGGACAGAGAGAATCGAGAGAGAATTGAGAGAGGATCAAGAGACGAGGGGAAGACCAAGAAGGGGAGAGAAAGACACCTGCAGACCTGCTTCACCACCCGTGAAGCGAACCCCCTGCAGGTGGGGAGCTGGTGGCTTGAACCAGGATTCTTACGCCAGTCCTTGTACTTTGTGCCATGTGTGCTTATCCAGCTGTGCCTGAACCCCAGAATTCATTTTTCATATATGGACTTCTTAGTAATCAAGAAAACAGAACTGAAGAAGTGACCATGGAAGTGTTTTCAGCATCAGCTTAATTTCCCAACTGCCAGCAGACGTCATGATTCCAAATCTAGTAAAGCTCTGAGCAGAAAAACTAGGTTTTCTTTGCTATTCAAGACTTCCTATCTTTTTCTCTATGCTTCTTTCTTTTTGGTACAGTTGCCCAGAGATTATGCAAATCTAATCTCTAGATGATTCTATGCCTGACGCACTTCTGTCTCTATGAGATGAAAATTGTTCTCTGAAGAGAACAATTTAAAGTAATTAAGCCTTAAAGGGAAAAAAAGTGTTTCTCATGATGTAACCAGAAAACTATCTGGTTAAATCTTATAATCTCAGGGCCAAGAGAAAAAAAATTGCACAAAAAAGGAAATTTCAACTAATGTTACAGGACCACAGCAGTAAAGAAGCTGTTTCCTGAACAGCATAATCACTGAACCACATGACCTTTGCTACCAGGTGAAGAGCAAGAAATTCTCTAAATTAAGTCAGTCAGAATGGCGAACTGAAAAGGTGCCTCCTGACTAAGACCTCAGGCAGCAGGGCAGAAGGCCAGGCTGGGAAATCAAGCAGAATTGAAGTTCCCCAGAGAGATCAGTTAAGAGTAGAATGGGCAGGTATTTCTAAGTTTTGCCAAGTGTTCTCTTGCTGACAGACTGGCTTCTTGAGTATTCCACTTATATCCTATGTTTCTGCTTCTGTACCATGAACTTTCAAGTACCATAATGTAATCACAGCATGCTCAACTCTCTGGACCTGCATGCAGCTAGGCAAGTACATCGGGTGTAAAGACGAAGAAGACAATGGACTAGCAAAATAGCTCACTGTATAGTGTGCTTTATTGCCCTGTGTGCTACTTGGGTTCAAGCCTAACCCCCACCACATAGAAGGAAGCTTTGGTGCTGTGGCTTATTTCACACTCTCTTGATGCCTCCTGCTTCTACCTAAAAATAAAATAAAAGAGAAAGAAAGACCCACAGCTTTCCAAAGCACTTCTGAGACATGACATTTGGACAAGGAGATATGAGTCTCATATATTCCTGGGTAGAAGAAAAGGTAAACCCTTCTCTTGCCCATTTTATATCTGAGCTATAGCCTAGATGCTATTCTCAAATGATGTGGAGGCACTTTCTTTACTTAGCCAGGAGTGTACAGGGCTCAGATGCTACCAAGGAATGACGTAAAGTGATATCCACCATCCTTTTTTATTTACTTCTTTTACTAATGATTTAATAATGATTGATGACAATATTGTGGGATAAGAGGGGTACAATTTCTACATTTTTAAAAAAATCAGAAACCTAAAGGTAAGAGTATAGCAGATAAGATTTGGGATTTCTCTTTCCCTAATGGAGGCGGCGCTCCAGGACACATTGGTGGGGTTGACATCATGATAGTATCTGGAACCTGGTGGCTGAAAAAGAGTTAAGATATACATGACCTTTAATTTATTAGCATGAAGATTTGAAGGGCTCACACACAAGAGCCATTTACAAGAAATGACACAAGGAATCAGGAAAGGAAAATTATGATGAAAGCTATGTTCTAGTTAAGGACATACAGGAGAAGTATGGAGTTCACCTCAGTTAGCCTCTTGAGTGTCTTGGGCAAGTGGATTTAGGTTTAGTCAGGTTCCAGCAAAACAATGAGGTAGCACACTCAACAGGTAAAACTGAGAACTCAATGAAGAGACCATGTTCCTAGCTGTGAACATATGGGTGGGGTGATCATTCACTAGGTAGCGTGCAGGCCTTGCCATGCTCATGACAACAGATTTGAACCCCAGCAGTATATGGCACTAGGTGGAGCTCCTGTTCTGTGTTCTTTTTCTCTTTCTCTCTCTAAATGCAACTATTGGTAGGAAACCTTGCATGTGTGAGGTCTCAGCTCCACAAAAAGAAAATTAAAATTATGTGGACACAATTAAGGGGAAAACTGGGAGTTTGTGGGTGTTTCCACTCCTAGACCTGAAGGGGAAGGTAGTGAGCCATCGATTGGATCTAGTGAGACTGGCAGAGGAAAGGGCCTTTGCCAGACAGACCTGCGTCATGTGGGAGTAATTCCTGGACAAAAAAAACCTCCCATTTCTCTCTGCCTTGGGAGTCTCTTGTTGGTGCACTTATTAGTTCAAACTATCAAGAAAGCAAAGGGACCATTGTAATCCCACAAAAGAGGATGGGATGGATTTATAGAGACAAGTGGGGAATATACAGCTGCATTCTTCTTACTTCCTAAAAAACAAAACAAAACAACAAAAAAAAACTTTATTTTATTTGCTAGAACAGAGATAAATTGAGGGGGGAGATATAAGGGGAGAACAACAGAGAGACACTCGCAGATCTGCTTCACTGCATGTTAAGCTTTCCTCCTGCCAGTGGGGACCAGGGGTTTGAACTTAGGTTCTTGTGCATGGTAATAGATGCACTTAACCAAGTACACCACCACCCACCCCCTCCTTGCTCTCTAAGATCTTGGCTAACTGAGGTAAGCAGGTCATTGTTGAGGCCAACCCAGGTGATATGATTAGACCAAGTCTTGAAAGGTTGCCAGGACCTGTTCTGCCTTAGCTGCCCCCCATCCCCCCAAAGCCCGCATCAGACTGACAAGTTTCAGGTTCTTCCTACGGAAGCTAAAACATTGTTCAACCTGATGGCTAGCACAGAAAAAGCAGTGGCTCTATGGCATCGAAGTGCTCAGGATGGGAGAAGTGGATGATCTTGCAGCAGTGGCACCTGCACAGATGTGTGGAGACCAGCAATTTGTGAGCTTCCAGCAAAGGTCACATACAAGCTATATGAACTCTCAGTTCTCCACCAAGGATATCCTCAGAGTAAGGTCAGGACTGATTTGAAACACCCTGGGGAAACTTCAGACATCACAGAGGCACAGAACTAGGGTGCAGCAACCTTCTGTGAAATGCCAAGTAGTAAATATTTAAGGTTTTGTGAGCTATGTGATCTCTGTTTCAACCTCTCAATTCTGTCATTGCAGTGCAAAAACAACCACAGACAAATAAATGGGTTCCACTAAAACTTTATTCAAGCAGATGGCAAGCTGGATCTGACCTTAAAGCAGTAGTTTGTTGATAAATGACTTAGAACATTGATGATTAGGGTATTCACAGAATCCTTCCCTCACCTGTACCTGCAAAGAAGGCAGGCTGAGGACATACTGGTTTTATATGTTGAGATTCCTAATTTCTACTAGATTGTAAGTCACAAGAAAACAGGAGCCACACTATTATTCTTTGCTTAATACTCAAATGAATGAATTAATGAATGAACAAATGAGTGAATGAATGGCTACCCAGTCTGTTGTTTCATTTGCAGTTCTTGTTAAGTTAAACTTCTTGTCTTGTTCACATATACAATTGTGAATTTAAAATGTTGAATGATAAAAAGGTATGCAGAGAAATATAAACTCTGTATGGGTCGTAAATATCTTATAAAATTGAAGCACATTTTCATGCATGGGCTGGTATTGCTTTATTTTAATGAAGGTAGAATAGGTTAGCTCAAACAACTGTTGACAGCAGAAAAGTAAACAGGATCCTAATTAATGTGTTTGCTAATGAGACTCCCTAGGTGGGTATTTAACCATAACACATGAATTAGGTGTTTATTCCTAACATATGTTCAACTTATGGGGTTGGGTATTTGGTGCTTTATTTATCATATGTGGCCTTCAAAAACTCCTGGAAAAAAATCCTTACAGCTCTGTGGTGTTTGGTGTTGAATAAATTTTCTTTCTGCTTTCCTTCCCTCCCACACCAGGTATATTTGTGGTGCACCTGCTATCAGCACTGTCAGAAAAGATAACTTTGGAAATGCCTCTGGGACCCTAGTCTCAGCATCCCAATTAATGTAGACTCGCAGGATGCTGCACAGCCATTTCCAGCGAAAAAGAAAGTGGGAGAAGAGACAGTGAAATTGTTGATAGAGTATCAGGTTTGACTACCATTCCCTTTTCCAAGTGGAAAGTGAAAACATGAGGGAAAGGTAGCTCTGCCTTCTGCACAGTCTGATTCATATTTATGATGAATAGAACACAGCCAACAAAGAACTGGAACACTGCTTCTGTCTTTTATTATTAAGTAAACAGTAGTTTGAGTGATTTGACCATAAAATCTTGAAATAAGGGACTTCTCAGCTTTTCCATAGCAGAAACAAACTTTGTGTATAGTGGAGCTTAGAGGGGAACAGAGGGAGTAGTAATGTGTTTCAGCATAAGTGACTAAAATATCTATGATCAAAAATCAAGAAAGAGATATGACCTCCATTTCTAGGTGACTGGATTTATTCAATAAATATTTATTGAGCATTCGCCAAGTATGACTTCAAATATTGATGCTGCTGGTTCATCCAGTTCTTGGTGGAACCCATAGGCAGGCTTACATACTTTTTAGATGTGATACATTTTATACTTGCTTTATAGTCATCCTGGTATCAGAAACTAGACATTTACATTCTTCTCCGCTTGTACTATCTTTTGCTATACCTCACTTTGATGCAGCTTGCCAAGAAATAGTAAGAATAAAAAGGTTTATAGTTTATTAAAAGTAATAGACACAACATTGATCTTATTTGGGGATGAAGCAAAAATAAAATGTTTGATTTGTATCAATCTAAGTAAATTGTGAATTTTCTCATTTTAAAAAAGTACAATGTTTCATAAAACCATGCTCTTATCTTTATTTTCAAAATTATGAAACAACTTCCTTTTTAAAATTTTTTACTAGTGATTTAATGATTAACAAGGTTGTAAGATAACAGAGGTACAATTCCAGACTGTTCCCACCACCACAGTTCCATTTCCCATCCCTTCCATTGGAAGCTTCCCTATTTTTTATCCCTCTGGGAGTATGGACCAAAATTTTTATAGGATGCAGCAGGTGGAAGGTCTGGCTTCTGTAATTGCTTCTCCACTGGACATGGATGTTAGCAGGTTGATCCATACCCCCAGCCTACTTTTGAAACAACTTTCTCTCTGTTACCTTTTCCAGCTAAGATTGACTCTTCCCATATCTGACCTTTTGTCTATTTCTCAGAGTATTAAGTGGAGATGAGCAAGTTACTGAAAAAATACCAAAACAAGGGGCGGGGGATCCTTGCTGGTTATCGCTACATGTCATCCAGTAAAATACAGTAATTCACTTTATTAGAGGAATAAGTTCACATCCGTCAGCCTATGGAGGAGAAATCCGTAGGACAACAAATGAGCCAGATTAACATAAATATTAAGTTGATTCAATGAGAGTCTATTTAAGCCTCTATGAAACAAAAAGGTACAAACCTTACTCATCCACGCCAAACTGATCTGCAAAATTTGCTAAAACTAATTCACATGAACAGTTCATGAACACAGATCAAGAAAATAATGATATTTTGAAATAAATAATAATGCAACTAGAGTTGAGAGGTGGCAGATCTTGAGGGATGAACTGAAGTCACTTATTTTCGTATTTTTTCCTCATTTACTTTGAAAAGTCAGTGAAAGGGCTGAAGCAAAAGGAGACACATCCAGCTGTAAGTCATATGTCATCAGTGAATGGCATTATTGACACCATCAGCCAGTGAATTAACAGCTCTGTTAGCAAGAATACTGGCATATTTTTCAATTCAGACTGACACTATTCAAGATACAGGCATAACTGACATCTTTTCAGTAGTGCTGTACTAAGATATATCACAGGATCTGAGAAAGTGTCTCATACTTAGAGTAAGCATAAAGTCAAACACGGGGAAAAACATCCCAGACTGTCACAGATGTTCTTAGCAAAAGTGTGTGGGATGTTCAGTTAAAGGAAAATTCAGCATGAGGGGACTGTTTAATGAGTGAAAGTCTTTTTTCTTTTCTTTCTTTCTTTCTTTTTTTTTTCTTATTTAAGAAGATAAAAACCTAGCCAGGTTTCTGCGCCATGTAATTCTTTGTTCTAAATTTGCTAATAGGAACTAAGAAAAGTCAGTTCTTAACCTGCTCTTATATTCCTGTGGGTCATCTTTAAAAGAATCAAGTGAGGAGGAATATTTTAGATACTGTTGCAAACTCTCTTTGGGGATATGAGGTAGTAAGCTAAAGATACGGATTTGACATAAATGTTTGAGTATTAGAGAGCTCAAAATCAGATACCGTGATTGCATGAGTGCACTCTAGTTTGAGTGTGTAGTGGCAATAGATATGTTCAATAATAGGAGTTGGGTGGTAGTGCAGAGGCTTAAGCACACGTGGCACAAAGTGCAAGGACCGGCGGAAGGATCCCGGTTGGGGCTGGGCTTTCCACCTGCAGGGGGGGTCTCTTCACAAGTGGTGAAGCAGGTCTGCAGGTGTCTGTCTTTCTCTCCCCCCCTCTGTCTTCCCCTCCACTCTCCATTTCTCTCTGTCCTATCCAACAACGACGATATCAAAAACAACAATAATGATAACTCCAACAATAAAAAAACAAGGGCAACAAAAGGGAATAAATAAATATTAAAAAAGAATATTTCTTACAAAAAATAAATGTTCAATAATATAATTACACAGCACAGAAATTGCTGGATTGAAGTAGATTAGGATGCTGATACAGAGCCCAGTATTCAGGTGATCAGTCAAGGAGCAAGGATTTCATAAGTAAATTTAGCATGGGAAGTATGACTACTTCTTGTCAAAGAAAATGTCACAACACTAAATTGAGACTGTGGGCAACTGAAAGGGCATTGTGTAAACATCATTTCCAGCCATCTTACCCAACCAAGCTCCGTTAGGTTGCAGGAACAAAAGATACTGAAGAGGAATAGGGATTCCTTCCACCATATTTTTGATGCATTAATCTATTTCTCCATGTATTTCTTCTAATAAGTATTTATTTATTATTTATTGAAGGGTCGGGCTTACAGAATAGTCTTTTTTTTTTTTCGACCACTCTCGTTACTAATGGTCTGTGTCCCCATCCCCTGCTACCATAGATAATCACTATAGTTCTTCCACAGTTTTAGATAGAGGTTGACTTTTTTTCATACTCACATATTCAATCTATATATTCTGCATATGAATGAAACCATTATGTAGTTGTCTTTTACCTTTTGACTTGCTTTGCTAAGCCTAATCTTGTCCAATTCCATCCACTTTATCCTAACAGACACAATATCATCTTTTCTATTACTGGATAATACTCCATTGAATATATGTCCCATAACATTTTTAATCCAGTCATCTGTCAAAAGACATTTTTTATTGTTTCCAAGATTTTCTGTTGTGGAAAGGCTGCCATGAACATTGGGGTGCATCTGGCCCTTCAAATCAGTGTTATTATATCATTTGGATAAGGGCCTATGAGTGCAATTTCTGGATCATAAGATATTTCCACTTGTATTCATTTAAAGATTCTCTATACTGTTCTCCATAATGACTGCACCAATTTATACTCCCACTAATAGTGTAGTAGAGAGCCTCTCTCTCCTGTGATGAGTGAATTGGAGCATTTCTGCATATGTCTGTGGGTCATGTATATCTCTTTAGAGAACCATGCATTCATATCTTCTGCCCACGATTTTACTAGGCTGTTCTTTATTCTTTTTGTTGAGTTGTATGAATTCTTCATAGACATCTGATCTCAACTGCTTGTCTGAAGTGTAGTGTGCAAATATCTTTTTCCCATTTTCTGTGTTTCCTGTTAATGTTTATGGAACTTAGTTTTGATTTATTGACTTACTGATTTATTAATTTGATGGAGATAGGCAGAGAGACCACAACACCAAGAATTCCTTCAATATGGTGGGGACCAGGGTACACATAGCAAATCAGTTCACTGTGCAAGTGAGCTATTTTTCCAGTTCTCTAATAAATATAAACACTTAAAATGAGTCAGATTCCATGTTAAATATCAGATAGAGTGAATCCAGGTTTGCAGCTTCCAAAGCTTATATCATTTTAAGAAAAGAATGCAAAGTCTATGTAGTATAATGTGTAAACACAAATGAAGGAATGTTAGAGTTAGTTAATATTGACAAAAATAGCACGCTATTTTTTCACTACCACACCTCTAAAATATCCTCTTTCTGACAATTTTGATTGCATATTCTTCCATTTCTTTTTCTATGACAATAAATTTATAACTGTTTTTATAGTACAGAATCTATGATACACAGTGTTATTATTCTTGAACAGGTTTTGTCACTGTTTTTATTGTAGAGAGAAGGTCAGAGAGAGAGACAGAGATACAACAACAGTACCAGAACTTTCCCTCAGGGCCATAGAAGTACCAGGTGGTGCCAGGGCTTAAATACACCCCCCACTCGCCCTGCCGGTTGCATACATGACAAGGCATACACTGTAAGAGGTGAGCTATCTTCCTGTTCTTATATAATTTTTATAGATAGAAAGAAAAGATATTTTAGTCATTCCTCCAGCATCATTGATGAAAGTTTGTACCTGATAATTGGCAGTTTGAAAAGCTTTCAACTTCACAGGTCTCGTCTGTTTCCCCTATACCTCTTCTGCTTGAAGCCACGGGAACATATTCATTTCAAAATACAACCTCTGGTCTTTCTTCATTATATTCCTATGCCAGAAGAGTTGGCACAGGAGGCATTTGAATTATATTTGGATCAGCAAGCAAGAGCATAGCAGCAATTCACAAAAAGGTGAATGAGCCACATAGCTATGTCTCATTAAACTAAAATTAAATATATATGCAATTCAACTTTATCCTACCTGAATCCAAAAAAGCACCCCTGGCCACCTCAGCAGTGCTCAGTATGAAGAACTGTATGCCAGAGGGAGGCAGCAGGAACAGGTCTATAAAATTAGTTGATCATGATTAAACTCTCATGCTTATGCAAATTTTCCCAAAAGACAATGGTGTTGTCAAAAAGCTCCCCCAGTAAGGGGTCAGTACAAGTTAGGGACCTGAAACCCAACACATTAGCTTTATAGTGAATGCATCTCAAGTGACAGGAATTCAGTGATGAACATAAAATAGTCACTTGGAAGCTATCCAGTATCTTTCCATCTAAATCAGCAAACTTGCAATTATCACCCAAGATTATTTGCTGACCTAGAGAAGAAGCATATGTATATTTGTGAAAACGTATAGAAGACATGCTTCTCCTTTACACCTCCTTCCCATTCTTTCCCAGCAAGGGGAAATGGTTATGATTGGAAGCAAGACCTAGTCTCTGTTCACTATAACCAACAGATTAGGTAGGACCAGATACAAGATCTTTTCTAAAAGTAGTCTGTTATTCTTTTAAAAAATTATTCTATTAATTTTTTTATTTCTTTATTGGGATGGTTTACAGACAACACTGTCAAAGATGATAACTAGCTTTCTTGTTTGGCTTATCTTTTTAAAATTTATTTATTGGGAGATTAATGGTTTACAGTCAACAGTAAAATTCAATAGTTTTTACATGCATAACATTTCCACATAATAATACAACCCCCACTGGGTCCTCTTCTGCCGTCATGATCCAGGACCTGAACCGCCACCACCCCTACCATACCGTGGCGGTAGATGATACACAAACCTCTTTAGGGTACCCTTGCAGAGAAGGGAACATCTTTATTGACGCAGTTACAAGTTTATAAAGGGGTAGCTGTGTGGGGGAAGTAGCCAGCTGGCCAATGAGGTCAATATCTCCTTATAAGGGAAAAGAGAGCAGGGTAATGAGAAGCTATGGATGGTGATGGAGGAATGGGGAAATAGAAATATAAGAATGGCGAAGCCCATCAGAGGGGGGAGGGGTGGGTGTCGCAGCAAGGGTGATGGGAAGGTTGGAGTTCCCTGGCTCTGGCCACATCTCACTCGACCACAAGGCTGGCAAGTCAAGGGGAGTCTAATAGAGGAGCTTCGGGCGGGGGGGGGGGGGGGGGGGGGGGCCAAGAATCCATGCTCAAACACACATCAGACCCACAATAAATGTAGTCTATAATAAATGAATATGTAATGAAACAAATTTAAAGGGAAAAAAAAGAAGGAATATATTCAGGTTTTAGTAGAATTGGGTAAGATAAAAATATTTTAAGAATTGTTCATTTATAACACAAATTGTTTTTTAAAAGGTTTTATTTGTGTATTGATTAATAAGAAAGGAGGAGAGAGAATCAGACATCACCCTGGTTCATGTGCTGCTGAGGATTGAGCTCAGGACCTCGTGCTTGAGAGTCCAATGCTTTATCTACTATGCCACCTCCCAGACCACTATAACACAAACTCTTTTAAGCAGTAGCTTACTCTGAATTTGTGATTTCAAATTTCTATCTGCAAAGAACTATAGTAGGAATGAGTATGTAATACGTCTATGTTTTCTAACACTTTTCAGGACATCTCTAATTTTATGAATTTTAAATTTTATTTATTTTAAGGTCTATCATGTCATATTGAGACTAGCTGTTCAAGCCCTTGATTTTATTAATTTATTATTTGTTGGGAAGTAACAGAGAAATCAAGAGGGAAAGAAGGAGAGAAGAGAAACAGAGACATCTGCAGCACAGCTTTGCCACTCATGAACTTTTCCCCTGCAGATGGGGACCTGGGGCTGAAACCCCCATCCTTGCACATTGTAACAAGTGTGCTCAAAAAGGGGTGCTAATTTCTGGTCCCCACAGTTGACTATCTGAGCAAGATTTTAATTCGTGACTTCTGTAATGGTTACTAACAAGGTAAAGGGCAAAACTAATTTGTTAAGGAATTTTGTTAGATTTTTAAGATGGGATAAATTAGAAGAGTGGAATCAAATTTTGTCATTTATCAAAATAATTTTCTAAATATATTGGGCTAAGTATGAGCATCTTTTTCTTAAGACAGCTGGTGACGTCACTAGGCCCTTGATCAATTCTCTCCGCTAACCATTATTTTGCATGCTAATCATCAACAGACATAGGGTAAAGACTTTCCATGATGCATGACATGATTCAGATTTATACTTACATACGGAAATTGATGTTTCTCCCAGAACATATGTATAGGTATTAAGTAACAAAGTGGGCTTTCCAATGAAGACCTGAGCCAGACCCTGTTTTAGATTTGCTATATCAGGAATGTCTATACCTTCAAATGAAAAGATGACGATGACAGAATTTCTGTCCTTATAAAAGCGACTTCCAAAAAACTCATAGCTTAAGGATAGTAAGTGCAATCAGAACTCTTTCATCCTCAATTATAAAGCCTCCTAATTTGTTCCTTTAATGCAAATACATTACAGGATGTTTGTAGCTCCTGTATTCTCTGCCTTGTAATACTGTTCTCCCTAGTTGTCCATTTAACGGGAAGTCACTGAATTGTCTATTCAGCTATCATCTTCTTAAAGAAAATCCTTAAAGAACCACCATCCTTTTCATTATCATCTTCCTCTGCTTATTTTTTCATATCTCAACACCACCTGTATGTGTGAATGTTTACATACGTATTTCCCTTTATCTGTCATAGGTCCCACCAGTGAAATTTGAACTTCATGATATCAAGGGGCTTCATTTCATTGTCTGTTCAATGTCTAGTGCTCAGAAAAATGTTGAATGCATTACAAGTGACAGGTGAGTATATTTGAATGAATGATTGTGCCTCCTGTGTGGCTTGATGTCATCAGTGATCAACCAGACAGATTTTCACTGAAAAGCAAAAGAAAAAAGGAAAATACAAGTCTCTAGAGGTGCTTTCTTTTCTCACTAGAAGTCCAATTTTTTTTTAATTTATTTAAAAAAGGAGACATTAACAAGCCATAGGATAAGAGAGGTACAACTCCACACAATTCCCACCACCAGATTTCCATATCCCATCCCCTTCCCTGATAGCTTTCCTATTCCTTATCCCTCTGGGATTATGGACCCAAGGTCATTGTGGGATGCAGAAGGTGGAAGGTCTGGCTTCTGTAATTGCTTCCCCACTGAACATGGGCGTTGACTGATTGATCCACACTCCCAGTCTGCCTCTCTCTTTCCCTAGTAGGATGGGGCTCTGGAGAAGTGGAGCTCCAAGGCATATTAGTGGGGTCGTCTGTCCAGGGAATTTCTTATCTGAGTTGTTAAGGTTCCCGGAGACACCTCATGCTTCTACATGACAACATTTCTTTTCTTTGTGAGATAAATGCTCTCAAGGCTAAAGCAAAAATTGAGATTCTGAGCAACACATTAAGTCCTCACAAAGACTTTTACTTCATTGCCATGGGTCACATATACTCTCCTTGTCAGCAAGTCTGACTCTTAAGATTTAAGTATAGTGTTTCTCTGGGAAGTTGTTCATAATATTGAGGCCACAGTTTTATCTACCTTATTACAAGGTGGTATATAGACAGGTTATACAAAAATGGCTATAGCCAGTCTTCTATACCTAGAAGGAGTAAGAATAGATTTTTTATTTTTTTTTAATTTATAAAATGGAGATATTGACAAGACCATAGGATAAAAGGGGTAAAATTCCACACAATTCCCACCACCAGAACTACCTATCCCATCCCCTAACCCAAAAGCTTTTCTATTCTTTTTTATGGCCTCAGTTACAACTAATTTTATTTTTATTTTTTGAATTAATTACTTTATTTTTATATTATAGAACTGCATGTCAACAGGGGTTTTAATCCATACTACTCCCACCACCAGAGTTCTGAATCTTCTTCACTCTGCCTACTGCAATCCACCATAGTTCCATTAAGGTTGTAAACATGGGCCAACCATCTTCTCTACAACTATCAGTCCACCTTTATGTATAGTTGCCCCACCCCTTTCCCTATTATTTACCCCTCTGGGAGTATGGACCTAGAATCATTATGGGGTGCAGAAGGTAGAAGGTCTGGCTTCTGTAATTGCTTCCCCACTGAATATGGGCATTGGCAGGTTGGTCCATACTCCCAGCCTGCCTCTGTCTTTCCCTAGTGGGGCAGGGCTCTGGGGAGGCAGCACTCCAGGACACTCTGGTGGGGTTGTCTGCTCAGGGAAGTCAGGTTGGCATCACAGTAGTATCTGGAACCTGGTAGATGAAAAAGAGTTAAGATATAAAGCAGAACAAATTGTTGACTAATCTTGAACCTAAAAAGAGCACTGCAGATGAAAATTTGGGGGTCTCCATTTTGGAAAAAGCTACTAGGTCTATTTTAGGTATATTCCAAGGAGCCCATGACTTTATTAATTTTTGCCTGAGTCTTATATTTATCATGCAGGTGAACCGAAGATATTGTTTGGGGAGATGATGTCATAGTTGGAAAAAGGACTAGAAACCTGAATCAGGGAAGAGAATAGCTCCCAAATATGAGAAAAGTAAATAAATATTGTTAACTATAAACCCCATCAATTTGAGCTAGGGCCCATATTCATTGCATCACTGTAGGTCTGAACTCACATCCTGTAGTCATGGCTAGGAACATTCCAAGTTGCACTAATTTCAGGACCCATCTTCCTTTAGTGGTAGAGTATGCTGCCCAAACTCCCTTCGGAGAATAAAACAGTCCTTGCTGTTGATCCACATTGAGGGCAAGGTCCTGTAGGGGCCCACAAAGGGGTCCATTATGTTGTTCTGGATGAAGATGACCAATGACCATGTAGAGAGAAATATGTTAGAGGTCTAGGCCTATCATGTCTATGTGGGAATCCCAGGACTCCCTGACTAGAGCCCCAAGTGATGGGGTGGTCTGGTAGTGACCAAAGGGTCATCATTAAAGTATGCCAAGGTTAGTTTTGGAGTGATTGAGGGAAGTGAAATGGAAGTACATGAGAAGGATGTCTAGGTCTAAGTACAAACTATGTGATTAGGTACTTTATGGTGTCATTTATAGGTCTTTCTACTTGCTCGCTGCATTTATTGACTCACTGCAAACTATTGTGAACTATTACTTTAAGGTGTATATCTTCCCCTAACTTATGGATGCATGTGTACATAAGCCCTAACTCATGGGCCCAGGTCTATATCTAGGTTATGAGGCTTTGTTAGGAATTGCACCACCCAAAATAGAATTAAAGAATAGATTTTACTTGACTAAAAACCTGGCTTTGAAACAACTGTTCTTTAAATTCTATAATGGCATCCTAGTATTATCTCCTTTAGTGATGAGCATACATTCCAATGAGACACTTAAATGTAGCAATTTGAGGAATAATGACCTAGAAATTCCTGGATATGCTTCAGCTTTGTTAACCAATAACCTTTTTTTTTTATTTTTCCATTTTTCATGATTCAGATTCAGAGTGTAAAAAAAGTAGCATTTCAGCCTCCATTCTCCCTCCAGCAAAGGCCTCAATCCTACCCCCTGAATCCATGGCTGTCAAGAACTTATGTTACAAAAAATACCTTTGAGAACAATGGCATGCTTCTTAGAGATTCTGGAAGTATCTCACATCTTCACTGGTAAAATCTCTTTCTGGCTGTTTGACCCAAACTTGGACACATATAATGGTGGGGAGATGCAATCACATTGCAAAGATACAGATACTGAGAGAAACACTTAATTTGGGGAAAGTGTTGCCATCACCCAGTGTTGCTGTATACAGTAGTATCAGAACCCCTTCACATATTGCAGGGGTCAGGGACCACCTATGTGTGCTTACAGGTAGGACTAAGAGATAATCAAATTTAGTCTCTTATATCTAGACAGCATAGCTAGTCACATGGATGGAAACAGTACACGAGGGGTCAGGTGATTGCACACCTTGTTAAGCACACATAGTACTACTAAGTTCAAGGACCCAGGTTTGAGCCCCTACTCCCCACCTGCAGCAGGGACACTTCACAAGTGATTAAGCAAGTCTGTAGGCACCTAACTTTCTCTTTCCCTCTCTGTCTTTCCTGCCCTTTAAATTTCTCTCTGTTCTATCCAATAAAATGGGGGGGAAAATCTATGGCAGGAGCAGTGGATTTCTTGTGCTGGTAATGAGCCCAGCAGACGCAAAAAAAGAAGAGAAAAAGAGAGAAGGAAGACAGAAAGAGATAAAAGAAAGAAAGAAATGGATGAAGGAAGGAAGGTATAGAGAGAAAGAGAATATGATGCTTTGCCTGTGCTCATCCTATTCTCAGGACTAGAGCAGTACACAGAGGGGCTACTCCACTGCTGTGCATAGAAACATTGGGTAATGACAATACTCTCCCCCAAAGTAAACATCTAATTTAATATCTATGTGTTTTTTCCCACTATACTTTGTATCTAGGATTCGGAATTTATGAAGTGTGTTATTGCTGTCTTACTACTCAGAAACATTATAATCAATCCCTGTAAAAAAAAAAAAAAGATACAGACTTCCAGTCATGGTTTGTGCATTGATACATGGAGAGACCAGGATTTGCTCTAGTACCAAGAAGTATCTTAGTGCCTTAAAACAACACATTCATTTTCTTTCACAGAGTCTGTGAGTTCAAATAACTATTTCAAAAAGTTGTCTTCCAGGTCACAGTGCAGTGTTGCACTTCTGTATCAATACACATTTTTTAAAACTATTGACAGTAGTACCAGAGATAGAGTCAAATATCAATCATGAAAGGTGTTATTTTGGCTTAGACATAATCTGACCCTTATCACCTCTCCAGCATTACCTTAACTGGATACTTCATATACTTTAACTTACAATTAAGTTACCATTTCCTCTATGTGCTCCACATTTCCCCATATCCATGTCTTTGTTCACTTATTTTGGAAGATTTCCCAAATACACACACACACACACACACACACACACACACACACACACATACACACACACATCCTGCAGATATTTCAAAAATGAACTCTAAAGACAATTCACTTTCCAGCCTGAAATAATGTGAATGCCTATCAAGTTTTACTCATAACCTACAACACTACTTTATCATATGAAATTCTCAATAAAGGCTTGTGGGATGAATGTTGAATCTTTTACATAGCATAAAAACCTTTTCCATTCTCTCCTTACTTTAGAAATAAGTGTGGTCTATGGCCATACCACCCTGAAAACGCCCGATCTCGTCTGATCTCGGAAGCTAAGAAATAAGTGTGGATATCTGTCAGGAAATTGTGAGGAATCTCACAAAGCATCCTGCATTCCTGATACTATGGTCTATCTACATAATCATTGTTTTGCCTGAAATATCCCCACCCATTACACTCCTTTGATCTGTCTTCTTTCTACCCTCAAGACCCTCCCTGCCTGCAGGGTAGTATTAATCTTTTTTTTTTACTCCAGGGTTATTGCTGGTCTCAGTGCCTGCACCATGAATCCACCACTCCTGGAGGTCAATTTTTCCCCCTTTTGTTGCCCTTGTTGTTGTAGCCTCGTTGTGGTTATTATTATTGCCATTGTTGATGTTGTTTGTTGTTGGATAGGACAGAGAAAAATGGAGAGAGGAGGCAAGACAGAGAGGGAGAGAGAAAGATAGACACCTGCAGACCTGCTTCACCACCTGTGAAGCAACTCCCCTGCAGGTGGGGAGCCAGGGGCTTGAACTGGGATCCTTACACCATTCCTTGCGCTTTGTGCCACATGCACTTAACCCACTGAGCCACCACGCAACCCCCAGGGTAGTATTAATCTTACCAGTTAAAACCCTCGCAACAGTTGCTAAGGAAGTTGCTACCTTCCCAGCCCCTTTTGCCTTTCTCCACCCCTTTCCTAGCCATTTCCGGTTCCTACTTGCCACTTCTGGGTCTGCCTTTTAAAAGTCTTGGCTTTCTGATCAATAAAGGTATTGCATTGCCTCGGGCCACATTTTTGTTCCTGTGTCATCTCCCTCACGTCACTGAGTGAGTAGCAACCCAGGCTGGCTCCAGTCGCGTTCTCTCCAGTGCAGAGAGTACACGCCTGGGAAGAGGTACCCCCATGCTAGCCCGGCAGATATCTAAAAATCTATGAAACATTCAATACCTGATTCAATCCCTATTAACTAGCTGCCAGAACAATGACCCCAGAATGCAAAAATATCTGTGTAACTTTAAATGAATTATCAACAATCAACATTTTGCCACATAAAACCAATAGGTATGTCTTGTCATATTTTACCTTGCTCTCTCTTCCTATTGGATTTATTAATGTCTATATCATAATAGCTATAATAAGCCTTAAAATTTATGTCCAGTGTCTTTTGTAGCTTAAGACATAATTTATTCCCCAAGCCTTAGACTGTGGCACAATTAGGTTTTGATGCATGAAGATTTCTGCTTACTCGGAACTTAGTAGGAAAGAACTCCACGTTTTGAATAGCCTCATAAATATATATTGAATTTAATTTTCTAACATGCAAAAACCCATTTTCCTCTTGTTTGGAGGTTTTTCAGGTTGGGGATAGAGTGAGTTTCAATAAGAATTTTTGTTGTGTGCAATTAATTAGTTCATAAATCACCATGTCTTAAGGTTGCATAGCTTACCCTAAAGCCAATACACTTAGCATGAGAACATACAACAGCATCCTTCAATCTCACCTATACCTTACCAAGGTGTTGTTCCAAGAAATTAAGATTGCTAGGGTCACCTGAATATTAGTAAGAAGTTAGTGGTACTTCAGTAGTTTTCACTGTACTCCAAAAAAACGTTTCTGATTTTTATTACACAGTTATGCCAGGCTATGCTTAAAAGGATGAATCTGCAAGATGGCCCAGTGGGTAGACCACAGGATTTACTTATGTGAGATTCCTGGTTTGAGCCTGATAATACATATGCAGAACTGATTCTCTGGTCTCTTGGTCTCTTTGTCTTTCTCTCTCATGAAACAATATATTTAAAATATAAAATTAAAAGGTCCTTTATTGGGCCATGGAGCACAGATTCAAGCCCAATGCTCAGCACACTGAAAGAAGTATTGGTGCTGTGGTATGTTCACTTCTTTTAGTGTGTCTCTCTGTATCTGCAAAAGTCCAATGTGATGCAATCCCAGTGATGGAAATAATCCCCATGCCCAGAAATAACTGTAGTGAATACACAACTTTTTAAAAATTCTGTGCTTTGGACACATATCTGAGTGAGTTTGTTGTGTGTCTTTTTCTTTTTCATCCCTGGTCAAAAATTCTGTGTGTATTGTCATCCATGCTTAACTACTAGTTGTTATGAATTCTTTTTAAAATTATTTATTTATTTATTTATGATAAGGGAAGAGATAAATTGAAGAAGGGGAAAGAGAGAGGAAGAGATAGAGATAGATAGATGATAGATAGATAGATAGATAGATAGATAAACAGATAGATAGATAGAGATAGAGAGACATGTAGTACTACTTACCACTTGGGAAGCTTCCCCCCTTAGAGGTGGGGACTTGGAGCTTGAACCTGGGTCCTTGTACATGTAACATTAGCCACCACCACCTACCTCTGGATATTGTGAATCCTTTAATGAGGCTATGAA
This sequence comes from Erinaceus europaeus, assembly GCF_950295315.1. NCBI lineage: Eukaryota > Metazoa > Chordata > Mammalia > Eulipotyphla > Erinaceidae > Erinaceus > Erinaceus europaeus. The sequence continues at coordinate 89,469,458 of NC_080172.1, forward strand.
ACTGAAAAATCTCTTCCTTAGAGACACACAGAGAGAAACAAGAGAATCCAGTGGTAAGAATCTCTCTCCCTTGGGAGTTGGGCAGTAGCGGGTTAAGAATGCAAGGACCAGCATAAGCAAGGACCAGCATAAGGATCCAGGTTCGAGCCCCCAGCTCCCCACCTGCAGGGGAGTCCCTTCACAGGCGGTGGAGCAGGTCTGCAATTGTCTCTCTTTCTCTTCCCCTGTCTGTTTTTCCCTCCTCTCTTCATTTCTCTCTGTCCTATCTAACAACGACATCAACAATAACAATAATAATAAAAAACAACAAGAGCAACAAAGGGGGAAATAAAGAAAGGAAGAGAGAGAGAGAATGAATGAATGAATCTCTCTTCCACTGGACATTCTTCACAGTTTCTTGGTTCACTGCATCAATGCAATGGATGGATTTGGCTCCATCACATCCTGTCTTGATGGAGAAGACACTCTTTGTTCATCAGTCCATACACAATGACTAGAGAGAGTGTCCATAGAGTATTTTTAGGTCTTCCTTTCCTGACAGGATTTTCACTTCTGACATGGGAAGCAGTAGTTTAAATGGAAAAGCAAAATACGTCATGGGAGGAAAATGAATAAAGTATGAAATGTGACTTTGGCCTACTCATTTGTCTTCACTTCCAGTTTCCATGTTCCTAAAGATTTAAATTTATCAAAAAGACAGTCACTGCTAATCCTTCAGGGTACCAGTCATTGTGAGTAGGTAGCCTTGATATCAGGCACCTTATCTGGTTAGCTTCCCTGACTTCCTTTCCACCCCTGTAGCACAGTTGCACCCAGAGTTTTATAGATTGGTCTAGAAAGCTCAATAATCTACCCTTCAGTTAATTGGAATATCATAAACGGAATCTTCCTCATGTCAGATTATTATCTCAAAACGTAGCCTCACACTTTGACTTCTAGACCTGCATAAAGCTATCTTTCTAATTTTCAGAGTAGATTCCAATACTTAATTTGCTTACCATAGAGATGATAAGATTGATTTATTTTCTTCTATATCCCACTAAAATAAGTTAGGCTATTCTTATTAAAGGCTGAAATAAAAGGAGACAAAAATATAAACATTTGAAAGAAAGTTTTAAATTCTGAACCAACAGAAACTTCTTGATGAGGGCTGTTAGAAAGACTAACTTCAGTGCAATATATTATAGGATGGGTCAGACAAAATATTTTAAAAAGTGGAAAGGAAAAATATACTGTTAATGTAATTAAAAAATTAAAGACTTGGGAGTCAGATGGTAGTGCAGCAGGTTAAGTACACATGGCGCAAAGCGCAAGGACCAGAATAAGTATCCTGCTTTGAGCCCCCGGCTTCCCAACTTCAGGGATATCACTTCACAGGCGGTGAAGCAGGTCTGCAAGTGTCTCTCTTTCTCTCCCCATATCTGTCTTCCCTCCTCTCTCTGTTTCTCTCTATCCTACCCAACAACGACAACATCAATAACAACAACAATAATAATTACATCAATAAAAAATACAAGGGCAACAAAAGGAATAAATATTAAAAAACTTTAAAAAATTAAAGACTTCACAGGAGCAAAGGTGAGCATTGGTTTAAAACAAGGTTTATTACATGGTGGTACAGCAGTATGGAACAGTATATTTTAGGTACAGTTCTTCTTCTAGCGTTTGCCCTTCTTCCGTACCCAGTCAACAGCGTCAGGTTGAGCCTGATGTAAAGTTTCGAGACATCCTTTGAATCTGGAGAGGTGGCAGTCGTTGACTATGTGGGTCATAGTCTGACTGTAGCCGCAGGGGCAGTTCGGGTCGTCTCTGGCTCCCCAGCGATGGCACATAGCGGTGCACCGGCCATAGCCTGTTCGATAGGGATTGAGGAGGACCCAATCATAAGGTGCTAGGTCAAAGCCGGGTTGACGCTTACAGGGGTCTGTGATGAGGTGTTTGTTCTTTACCTCAGCTGACTGCCAACTCTGTTTCCAAGAGTCTGGAACAGAGAAGTTCAGTGTAGGCGTAGGGGACCAGATTGGATGACGAGACGTCAAGCGTTGAACAGGGTGGGTAAAGATATCCGTGTATATTGGCAGGTCCAGTCGAGTGTAGATGTGGGAAATGATGTGTTTCTTGTAGGCAAATGACATCTGCCTGATGCTGTATCGCCAATTGACCAATAAGAATGCGTTTGGCAAAGGACAGCCCCTCAACATTAAGTTGGAGGACTCGAAGAGCAGGACCAACAGCTTGAAAGCTGTCAGGAGCTGCTTGTTGCTGGCTTTGAAAGTGACTGGGATCCATGTGGATTCAGTCAGCTAGGAAGGATCGTCAGTTTCCCCAATGAATGGGTACTCACGGGATGCACCACGGGAAGGTCGATCCAATGCATCCCATTAGGTACAGTAAGATAGGCAATTATCAGCAGAAATAAGAGTAGACCAGGTCTGTAAATCCCTAAGTTATCAAAGTTCAGCTCCACATGTTATCTCCTGGGATAGACAGCATGGCGGATCCTGGGAAGCCTAGCCTAAAGAAGAAGCAGAAAAAGGAGGGAAGTGGGGAGGGCTGGACTTCAGGCCACCTGGAAGTTAAATCAGTTGGTTTACATAAGTCTGTCAGCCATAAGTTAATTGTGTTCTCACAGTCAGTCTCAGCCATATGTTAAAGTCCCAAAGTCCTATTCATGGGCTGTGTCACAACAGACTGTAAGCCACTAACCCCTCACCCAATAAAATAAATAAAACAGAAATGAACTAGAGCAGGGACATTTAGAGACATCCAAACTCGTATGGCTTATTCCAGAAAAAAATTAAGTAAGATGACATCTAATTGAAGGGGCATACACAGTAGTAAAGGATGCAAGCAAAATGTAAATGATTAAGAGAATGACCAGGAAGAAAGGCAAAACAGAAAGAATTGGATGGGAAGCAGTCAGGAGAGCAGTTAGAATGTAGCATTCTGTATCCTTCTGCAGTATAGAAATGGCTGCCTTTCAGTCTTCCCATAGCTTTGACAGGTGAACTTCACCGAGAGAGAAAATTACCAGCCATGTCTTCAGCTCAACTTGAACTGAAGTTCAGTTCAGTGTGGTAACTCATGATATCTATCCACATATTCAGCATTGAACTTTGTCTTTTAAATTATCACTCTTTAAGTTTAAAAAAAAAATAAACCAAAGAGGTCTCCATAGGTGGCAGTCATATAAAATAAATAAAATTGTGACACTTAGAGCATCCTGGATATCAGTTCACCTATTCAACCATGATTTGTCTATTAATGCATTTTCTGTTCATCATTTCTTTATCAATTATTACATATTTATTCTTTATCCCTTAACAGAGCTATTACTGAGCATGAAAAAAAAATCAACAAAATGGAGACTTTCATCTTTAAAGAATTTACTCTCCAGGATATAATCAACATTTCCACTCTGGATAAAACAAACAAAATGTCCAATGTCGCAATAGATTCCTTGTTTATTTTACTTTGCCTTCAGTTACTTTTACTTAGAGTTAAATCTCGGTCTCCAAGTCATACTGGATAAAATAAAATTTTCTTTTCAGAGTGATAGCCTGTTTTTTTTAAATAAGGAAAGTCTCATGCTTGATTTATATTTTTCAGTACTCCCTAAGTTTTTTTTTTCTTTTCTTTTTGCTGGAAGAAAGTGACCAGGTTAGCTCCCAGACCAGTGTGGGGCTTTTAAGGCAAAACCTGTCTTTCTCTTACTTCTTTAGCAAGTTCACATCCACCCACACTCTGAGGACATCAGGGTAGTTCTAATCATATTCATTAACATTTGAAAAAATAAAAGAGCAAATTTGTAGACTCACCAAGGCAATAGGGCTGGCAGATCCATAACTTCTAATTCCTTCCTTCCTTTAGTTTTTTAATTTATTTTTAACTTTGTTTTATTTGAAAGGACAGATTATTTTTTTTCCCTCCAGGATTACTGCTGGGGCTTGGTGCCTGCACTATGGATCCACTGCTCCTGGCAGCCATTTTTTTTCCCCATTTTTGTTGTTGCTGTTGCTATTGATTGGCAGAGAGAAATTCAGAAAGGAAGGGAAGATAGGGAAAGATAGACATCTGCTGACCTACTTTACTGCTTGTGAAGTGACACCACCCCCTCTTCACCCCCGCAGGTGGGGAGATGGGACACAAACCCTGATGCTTGTGCTTAGTTCTATGTACACTTAACCTGGTGTGCAACTGCTCAGCTCAACTTCTAATTTCTTTTTTTTTAATATTTAATTTATTTATTTCCTTTTTGTTGCCCTTGTTTTATTGTTGCAGTTATCATTGTTGTCATCATTGTTGGATAGGACAGAGAGAAATGGAGAGAAGAGGGGAAAGACAGAGAGGGGGAGAGAAAGACAGACACCTGCAGACCTGCATCACCGCCTGTGAAGTGACGCCCCTGCAGGTGGGGAGCCAGGGGCTCAAACCGGGATCCTTAAGCCGGTCCTTGTGCTTTGAACCACCTGTGCTTAACCCGCTGCGCTACCACCCAATCCAGTTTTCTTTACACTCAGTATATCCCTACCTATTGCTAGGACAACATAGGGAAAAACATAGGATTGCAAAAGAAAATCCTACTTCAAGTAGAGCAGCTCGAAGCTGCTGCAGTACAGTGATTTTTCTGAACCTGCTTAAAAGGTAACTGATCACTCTCAGTGCATACATGCCTTCATCACCAGGGCATTCTAAACCCTTCACTGCATCAGCAGCAAGATGGGCTGCTGGTATCTCAAAAATTCTGTGTTGAATGGAAAGAGGGAAATTTCTCAATAATATGCACTTACATCATCAGCATGAAAGCCAGAGTTCTATTATAGGCTTAATGTGAGATGTTTTCACACCTTCAATCCTTTACTGCACCCCCCCACTCTCTTTTCTCTTGGGACCCCTTGTTTTTCCTTGGAACAGGATAGTTCTGTTCCCACCATTGGGCTTTGACCTGTTTCCTTTGGATGGAATACTCTTTTCAAACTACTTTTTTTTTTTTTTTTAATTTCTTCATTGGGGAATTGTTTTACCTTTGACAGTAAATACAGTAGTTTTTACATGCATAACATTTCTTGGTTTTCCATATAACAATACAACTCCCACTAGGTCCTCTGTCATCCTTCTTGGACCTGTATTCTCCCCCCACCCCCACCCCAGAGTCTTTTACTTTGGTGCAATACGCCAATTCCAGTTCAGGTTCTACTTGTGTCAAACTACTTTTATCACTACTTCCCTGTGACCTTTAAATTAATATTTATTTAAATAAATTGATTTAAATATTTGGCTGACTTGGCTTACCTTGTCCACTCAGCTTACAATGTCTACAACTGGGACACATTAGAGAGAATTCTACCCCACTAGGAAAAGACAGAAACAGCTTGGGGATATGGCTCAACCTGCCTATGTCCGTATCCAGTGGAGAAGCAATTACAGAAGTCAGAATTCCTACCTTCTGCACCTTGTAAAGAATTTTGGTCCATATCTCTATAGGGGGAGAAATGTTAGGGGAAGATGACTGGAGGATTCTGAACTCCAACTCCATCAAGACCCAGAAAGAGAAGAGAGGGGGAAAATAAAAAGGACATTTGGAAGTGGCAATGGATGTAGATATGAGTTAGTAAAGAAGAAAAGGCAGGACCACTGGGAAAAAATAGGCAAAAACATATAAATATAGATAATTATAGAAATAATATTTAGCTCATATCTGTGACCTTGGGAGAACTACTGCAATTTCCAATAGAATGGAGTGGGGGACACATAGTTCCAATGGTGGGAACAATGCAGAATTATACCTCTGTTAAAATTTTGAAAATAAACATTAAACCGCTAATGAAATAAAATATAAAAAAATTTAAATGTCAGCTACTTCCAGCATTCCCCTTATGCTACTCTATTTTTTTTTCTGTTTCTTGCTATAGTACTTCTAAACCACACACTTACTTAATATGTTTATCATATATCATCTGTCCCTGATTCCTTTGCCTATCTTGTTTGAGAAATATATCTTACTCAATTAATGCATAGGAAATGCTTTAAGTTTTGGTTGAAGTAATGAATAAACCAGTAAAATCATCCTTGAGAGAAGTCAGAACTGATTAAGATGGATGTATGGGGGCCTGGAGATAGTTTATCCCATATGATGTACACTTTACCTTGCCCATGCATGAGGATCAGAGTTCAAGCCCTAGCCACCACATGGAAGCACCATTAACCACACCAAAGGAAGTCCATGAATGGTGGCTCAGTGCTGTGGTATCTCTTATTCTTTCTCTCTCTCTCTCCCACACACTTTCTCTATCTCATTTACTCTCTGTCTCCCTCTCAAATGAGGAAAAAAAAAAGATCTACTGGGAGTTGTAATATAACACAAAGTAAAAAGGATGGATTTATGCTAGGTGTTGTTCATAAACTGAAATTCATGGGAAGACTTAACTCTTTCAAACTGTTGTCTTTTATAACTGTTAGAGTTCCTTAAATATGCTGTTTCTCTATCCCATCATAGAAATAATCACCACAGGGATTCCTAGAAGTTTCTCTTGATCCTTAATTGTCTCCCTGCAGAAGCCCCTTCTCACAGAATCACCTGTGCCATGAGAGTAGCAGGGTGGTGCACTAATTGGAGCTTGTTTATACCCCTGGCAGGCTCTTCTTCAGCACCCAGTCAGAGCTGCTTATACTTGAGCATTCTGTAAGTGCAGCATGTATTTCTGTTTAATCCATGATAACATTCTCATCCAGGCTGTCCTAACTGGCACATATTCTGTCTGATAAGCCTTGTCCCCTCCTTCCTGTTTTCTTTTCTCTTATTGAAACATTATGTATTTATAACATATTGTAACAGACAAGAACACAGCCAAGAGGGAAGTGTACTTCTTCATCACAGTACTCTCTTGTGATATTAAAGGTGATTTCTCTACTTGTAAAATACAAGCTAGGAAAGTAGTGTGGGGGTGACAGGAATCAGAACTGGAAGCAGTGGAGATGCAGGTCCTGGGACGCTCCCACTCACTATCCCTCCCATCAGCAGGAGTTTGCTGACCAAGCCTCACCAAGCCTGCATTGAGAGCTTATGCTTTCAAAAGCACTTGTCATGCTTCCCTCTTAATATAACTTTGAGGTATATCTGTAAGTGGAAAACACTGACCTCTCTGATCCATTTGACTGGGCCATATAACACAGAATGCATTTTGCTGGGGTGAGGAGTGAGAAGAGCCTGTAATTTCCTTTAATTTGTCATGGTTTTCATTTCCATTTCAATGGTATGTGTCAGAAGACCTCTGTGTGGTGAAATGTCTTACCCTTGTCATCATCTCCTTTCTACAATCAGCGTCATGCCCGTGAACTCTACCTTAGAGTTCATTTCTGGCAGGAATCCATCCTTTCTAGAACTGCCTGGAGATCACTCCTTAGTCCAATTTTACTAGCATTATAACAAAGCTCTTGTGTGACCACTTTGAAAGTAGAGAACATGTTCATTCAGAACCTTGCTTTCCTAGGCATATAATAATTGCTGATCAGCTGCTGAACCACCTAAGCAAAGCATTCGTAATCTTGCCATCATGTTGCATATCTGAAAGACCATAGAATCCAGTACTAGAGAGAACATAATATTATTTCTAGATATTAACAACATGTATGGAAGCTGGAGACTGGTGCAAGCAGTATCTTAAATACTCTTCTTATATTTAGAAAGAGCTCGATCCTACCATTCTTCCTCCTTTCTCACTTAGGTCTCTCTGTCCACCCCTTTACTCCCACCAAGACCCTAACTCCATGTGATCATGACTTCTATGGTACAAATTTGTGGGTTGAATTTCAGGCTCAACTTATCAAAGTAAATGCAAAGTATATAATTGCATTCTCCATCATTAGCCATCTGAAAACCAATAGATTCTAATTTGCTAATATATATCATCTCATCAACATAATATAAACAGCTAAAAAGAATGGAGTTCTGACTATGGTCCAGGCACTGTGTTGAGCTCTTTGCAACGTCTTGTCTAAATAAAACTTCATCAGACCTCTGAGTCAAGCACCATCATTTTTTCCCTGGTGATTGTGTAGACTAGAAAGTTGAGGTATATAGTCACACAGTTAAGTAGTAAAGGCTCAGACTTCAAGCCCAAGCTGTCTAATGCTAGAATTGGCATGCAGTGGGGTGTTGAGTGGTGTTAAGAAGATTAAGGGCTCTTAGATGTACAAAGCACTTAAGATTTGCCTGGCACATGGTGAGGCTCAGTGCAAAGGCATGCTTTCCACTAGAGACAAACATGGGCTGGACCCCAATGGGAGAAGAGAAAGAAGAGCCAAATCTTGCTATGTACTGAGTATTTAGAAAGTATTTCTAAAGAACAAATGGAGGAGGTGCATCAGGAAGCTATCTTTAGCTTATTAAATATTTATAGAGTAAAATATTAAGGGCCAGACCCTATGCAAGATGGAAAAAAACAGAGAAATACTTTTAAATGGATAAGTCCTTCAAATGTCACATGCCTTATAAGAGCAAGATGTACAGAGAGGAGGCCTGGTTTATTCCTGCACCAGAGGGCTCAGGAACAATGAACATGTCCTAACAGCCCTACACACTGGAATGAGGATCTTTACTTTGTAACACAACTGCAGAAACACTGAGGGACATTATAACTAGCATTTTCCGAGTTTGGCAGCCTCCAGAAGCCACTCACATCCAAAGAATATTTCTTGTTCCATTCCCCCTCATTGGGATAGTGGGAATCAGATATTGTTCACTCCCATATGCTTAATGAAATATAAAAATTAAATACAAACATACAGCCATATAAACCTGCTTCAGCGTTGATAACTAAATCACATCTTTTCTTTGTTCCGGAAAGGTCATGTTTGCCGTAGATATAAAAAGGGTATTAGACAGTGAACTTGGGCTTACATTTCAGTTTTACTTTATTTTTATAGCTCCAAATCCTAATAATTTGCTACTATACACAGAATATTACATTTCTCCATTGTCATTACAGTAAGCTAAATTGATTTACTTTCCTATCTAAATTCTATCTTTACGGAGTCTGAATAAATGCAGGAAAATATGACAGAGTGAAAAGGATGCCAGGTGATTTGCATTCAATTTCTGCTCTTATATTCATTAGCATTGCTTTAACTTGGCTTGCTCAGCTGTAAAATGGGTTTTATAATAGATAATGGGTAAGTGTCTTGACTGAAATTTGGAAAAGTTAGAATTGACTTCTGATATTTCAACTGCTTACTTCCATTCTGTAACAGGCTCTCTTGAAATAAAACAAAAGATTCTCTGCAACTTGTAGCTTTAAAACATTCCAAATTCTTATCAAGTTAGCCTGGGTGAAAACCCAGAGAAAGTAAGCTAGGGTATAATTAAGATTTAGCTGGTAATAAAAAAAATTGATTGTATTGAATTCTCTTTGTAGACGGATTTTTGTGAAGAAATAATCTAAAACAGACTTGTGGGTTACCCAACTATGACCTGTTGACTAGTGTGAATTGTTGCATGTTTAGGTAAATAAAAATGTATTGGATCATTTGTTTATATACTTACATGCATTCTATGGCTGCTTTGGTGCTATAAATACTGTTAAAGCAAATAGAAATCATAGGGCACACAATACCAAAATATTTACTATTAAAATTTGCAAAAATTTACTAAACTTTAGTGTAGAAGATAAATATTTAACTTCTTGGAAGAAGATAAATCTGTGTGTCTTGGACTTTAGTATTTTTCACCACATCTCTGGAATAAGGCATACTAGCATTCATTCCAAAATTGTTACTAAGTGGCGGTGTGTGAGGTATGTATTAGTTCATATCAGAACCTTCATGTATGGAGTATAAAGTATCTCCTACTGTGGACACAGCAACAGCAACCCCAGAATAAGCAAGCTTGGTGGTATTTGGGATGAGATGCCTGATAAATCCAGCACAAGAATTTAGTGCCTTCGGTGTCACATTCTTAATTTCAAGATGGATGGTGTTAGAGCTTAGTATAGTTTAATATTAAACTACACACACCCTTACTCTATCCTACAGCATAGAGGCAACCAAGTAATGATTTGACTTTCCATATAGAGTGCCCACAGGAATGGTTGTTAGGCTGACATATCTCTACTCTCCAGTTGCATCTCTCATTACAGATGGCTAAATTTGTGAGCTGGTTAATGGTTTATCACTATCAGTCTTCCTGAACTTGGTTTGTGCCTCCATTTCTGAGTGGCAGGTAGACTTGTAGCATGCCAGCAGAGTTTGGTTTTGAACCCTCAAGTTTGCCATGAGAAATACATGGGTAATAAACATGACCCTAACTTAGTAAATCACAAAGGACCACCCAGTTGATTGATTTCCAAGGTGTACACATTTCATAAATTCTGTGGTGATATCCTATGGAAGAGGTTTTGCTAATAGTGGAAATACTGTGAGTATGATATAGGAGAGAAACATGTGTCTTCTGACTCACCAGACTAAGAATGGACTAGCTGTCTCTGCACCTTCTCCCTATGTCCTTCTTATAACTGGAATTTGTTTTTAGCAGCAGGTGATCACCTGCCAATTATTGAGGGCCTTGCAATAACACAATGAAAAGATCCTTGCCCTAAATAGCTTCACAGGGCAAAACTACTCCACCCAGGTGACCTGACTGCCTGGTGTCAGATTATGGTAGTCATACACTGTATTGTCAAGTTTTCATTATGGTAGTTTTACCTTAATGTGTTCACCTTCACATATTTTTTTTATATTTCTTTATTGGTGAATTAATGGCTTACAGTCAACAGTAAAATAAAATACAATACTTTGTACATGTGTAACATTTTTCAGTTTTCCACATAATAATTCAAACCCCACTAGGTCTTCCTCTGTCTTCCAGGACCTGAACCCTCCCCCTCACCCCAGAGTCCTTTAATTTTTTATAAATAAAAATTTAAAAAGAAAGAAAAAAAGAAATATAATACAAAGCTCATTTAGGGAAGTCATAGTTTTTGTTTTCCCCTCCAGGCATATCACTGGGGTTTGGTGCCTGCACTAGGAATGCACTGCTCCTGGAAGCCATTTTTTCCCCATTGTTGGTGTTGTTGTTGCTGTTATTATAGTTGTTGTTGTTGCTGCTGCTGTTAGATAGGACAGAGAGAAACTGAGAGAGGGGGAGGAGAGAAAGACACCTGCAGACCTGCTTCACAGCTTGAGAAGTGACACCTCCCCCCAAGGGGGAGTCAAGGGCTTGAACCGGGACCCTTGCACGGGTCCTTGCACTTTGCATTATATGCACTTAAGCCAGTGCTGCCCAGTGTCTGAAAGTCATAGTTCTAACCCTAGCACCACATGGAATCACATGGAACCACATAAACCACATAGAACTGGCACAGAGAAATCCCACTGAGGTCGGTGTGGTGTTGTGGTATCACTCCCTCTATACTCCTCTCTATTTGCAATATCAAAAAATTTAAGCCCAGGAGCAGAATGGCACATGTGCAAAACCCTGGTGCTATCAGACAGAGTGGAAATTGAACAAGAAGAATGGGGAGGACAAGGAGAAGGAAAAGGAAGACAGAAAACTAGAGGAAGAGGATAAATGAGAAAGAAGAAAAGGACACACAAATTGAGCCCTCAAGGTCTCTCTTCTGCATCCTTTCCAGTATCCAGCCCTCTGTCGGTATTCAATATCCACTTATTGATTGCACCCAACCTTTGCTTGTCACTATTATTTCTCTCTGTCAGATCTCTGGCAGCTGCTATAAAAAGTCACTCTGGAGAATTAAAGACAGTGAAAGTAAAGTGTCAGATTAGCTGTTAATTAACACCTATCATTCAAAATCATTGAGTGAGAGAAGTCTGCATCAAATGTATGTATGGATTAGACATATGGCTTAATTTAATTTATGTCTTGTGTGTTTACATGAGTTTTCCTTATTGCATCAGATTTTCAATCAAATTTCAAAGGAAATGGTTTCTTCAAATGATTTTATTTCATTCCTATAGTGATGCCTCACCATGGCACTGTGTAAATATAGCACATGTTGCCTGTGGTAACATACTAGCATAAGAGCCAAAAAACCCAGTGGTCTTTAATTATTCAGGAATTAATCATGCAAGTATGTATAATCAATATTTGTTCATCTTAATCTGACTACCAGCCAGTGGTGTTTAGTATCTCCATCAACAGAATAACAACATGACATGTTTCATAGACTTTCCCTATATGGTTTCAACATGCTTATTGGAAGGATTTTAATCAGCTAATGAGCTTATCAATGGAGCCTGTCTTTTCAGGAATCAAGGCACCTTTTGATACCTACATCCCTTGACCATCCATATTTGCCTGACATCTTGTGGCCATAAGGAGCATGACAGTCTACAAACCCAACATCTGTATCTGGTGTGAGTTGCTTCCTTGAATGCTAATGTCAGCATTACATTTCCAGCAAACACAAAACTGCTTAGAGAATGTGTGACATGTAATTATTCCATCTAATTAAAATGGAAACTAGCCTTTAGACTTTATTTTTATGAGGCAAGTTGAAACATGAGGCTCAATTTTTTTATGGAAAGACACTGTGCTTCAATTGATGCTGAATAACATCTGGCTAGGTGTCAACTACCTTAGTCACAAAGCAGTTTCTTGTGATAAACCCAGTGGAATAGAATGTTGTTCATTGGACTGAGACAAGAAGATATACAGTCAGCCCCTCTGGAAAACAAGATTTCAAATTGGGATTGTTGGAACAAAGAATAAAGATTCCTCTGAGGGGGGGGGGTGACAATATGTTTCATTTTCAACACTGATATGACATAGTGTTGTAATGCACAAATTTTATTTTCATAATATTAGAAAATTTTAGCTCAAAACTAGATTTAAAATGGAATCTTATAACTATTAAATTAAAAAGCAAGATGTTCTGGTTGAATCAGAAGTCTGAGCTACACTGGGTTTGCCTCTCATGCCCCCTGGAGAGGAGACAGATTCCATATCTTAGACATTTGAGAGAACGGTTGGAGAGATTGAAATAACATTAGACAAGAAACCTGACATTTGTACTTTGTATCTCAACTCTGCCTTTTAGATGCTGGGCATCATTTAAGGATTCATTAGCCTTTTGAAACCTCATCTATAGAATAAAAGATATAATATTTATTATAAGAGGTTATTGGGAACATTGAAAGACACAATAAAACAGAAGTGCTTTGTAACTACTAGACAAATGATCATGTTATCATAATTAGATATTCATAATGGTCAGTCATGCAGCTAAAAGGAACAGGCTCCAGACAAGGCTTTGCATTATCTTCTTGCCAAGTTCCAAGAAAACTCTCAAGGAATTCATTGAAAATCTTTATTAATAAATATGTCTCTGAGTACCCCAGAATAGGGTATATATGCTGGAATTGTCTGATTTAACTTTTATTTATTTATTTATTTATTTATTGAGACAGAGACAAATTGGGAGGAAATGAGGAGATAGAGAGAAAAAAAGGGGGGCGCCTGTAGCACTCACTGGTAAAGCTTCTCTCACTGCAGGTGGAGACCAGGGGCTTGAACTCAGTCCTTATGCATGGTAACATATGCTCAACCAGGTGCCTCCTGGCAAAATGTTCTCAACACAGGAATATAGGGTGTCCAAAACACAGGATTTCTTATTAATGCCTTTGTGATTGTGAGGGAATTTTCATTACCAAATCATTACCTATAGATAGATACAGAGGCATATGAGGTTACAACTGCTCTCAAGGATGCAAGTTCATGCACTGAGTTAGAAGCAGAATTAATGGTAGGTGTCATTCCAGTGTTCATCCACGTGTCGTGAACAGCCTATCCTATAAAGGACAACAGTGTATTAGTATGGGGAAACACAGAAGAAATCTAGTAAAGATAATGTAAGACCAGGCCATAATCACTCCTGGAGCTAAGAGCTGGGAATGGCAGAATAAAACAGCATAGAATTGAACATTTTGCTCCCTTGGGAATTTATTTATTTTAAATATTTATTTATTTCCTTTTGTTGCCCTTGTTGTTTTATTGTTGTTATTGATGTCATCATTGTTGGATAGGACAGAGAGAAATGGAGAGAGGAGGGGAAGACAGAGAGGGGGAGAGAAAGATAGACACCTGCAAATCTGCTTCACCACCTGTGAAGTGATGCTCTTGCAGGTGAGGAGCTGGGGGTTCGAGCCGGGATCCTTATGCCGGTTCTTGTGCTTTGCACCACGTGTGCTTAACCTTCTGTGCTACAGCCTGACTCCCTCCCTTGGGAATTTAAATCGAGAGAAATGGGATGCGTTCTTTCTTCTGGGGATAGAATCAGGAGATATATCTAGGTGTTTCCAAGGGAGGAATAATCTTTTGTTCAAAAATATTTGTTTGCTTATTGTTGTAAGAAAGAGAGAGATAGGGAGAGAGAGAAGAGAGGAAGGGGGAGAGGGAATAGGAGGGAGAGAAACCAGAGCATTGCTCACTCAGTTCTGGCACACGGTGGTGCTGGACATTGAACCTGAGGACTTGGGAGTCTTATAAGTGCAAATATTATGCCCTCACACTAATCTATCTCTGTTTGGGATAATGTTAACTGACCAACACTAGGCCACCCTTTACAGTCTGTAGCTCTGGCTACCTGGGATACCATGTGTATGCAGTACCTGGTGAGGAAAAGAAACTAACAGAGTTGCTGCTAGCCTGACTGCCAGCTGGATATTATCAGTGAGCAAGAATAAAGACAGACAGACACAGAAGACCTGGCTTACCCCACAGCACACCTTTAACACACTAGAACAAATTTTTAAGAAAAGATAAAGCATCTCCAGGAGAGAACTTTAGAAATAAACTGTCTGATATGTGATCCTGACCCCTGAGAAGAGGCTATAGATATCAGTTATCCTACCAAACCTTTCTTTTTAGACTGTGAAATTATCTGGTTATAGTGCACCATTAAAGATAATTCAAAAGAAAATGGATACTTAATTTAAAGATCATTTTTGACAAGGCTAAGCCCTGCCTTTGCCAGCATCTGGAATGATTATATAAACCACTGAAATCAAAACCACAGGCAATCTTTTCTATTAGTGATCCAGACATTTGTGTCTTTTCTCTCATGCTCTTTAATATTTGCTATTTCCTTTATTTGAGCCAAAAGGAGAAAAGGCTCAGCTGCAGAAATAGAACGTGTATACGGCTCTTGAATTCAGTAAAGGCCCCCACTCCCCACATCCTCTTAAAAAGAAAACCTTCTAAGGCAAAATGATAAATGACTAATAAGAAATAGGTACCTAGGGGCTGGCAAGGAGGGGCTAACACATGGGAGAAATCCAGGTTCAGTTATAGGGAGCTGCTATTTCTACCTTCAAAATAGGAGCTACTGATTCATTTTTAAGGCACATAAGGTGGCTCCTGGGGGTTGTTGAAGGTGGAGATCAGCTTCTCATAGTCGTGTCACACTGGATGACCTTTGCATGGGACCACAGAAAGAACAATGGAGAAGCAGCACTCCTCAATTAGTCATTGGGGCTGTTTGATTCGTTCTGGTACCAGATGTTCCCTCATTGATCTCTGCCTGGCCCATATGTCCTCTGTGAACAGAGAGCAAGTGGAGCCAGCGGCTTCCACTTCAGAAGCAGCCACCAGAGCAGGCTAATGGAGACCTTGGCAGGAGATCGCTGCCTGATTGGTCCTTCACCATTTCTCCTAAAGATCAAGGGCATTATGCAGACAGCACACCTGTCCACTGCCTGGGCTAGGTCCAGGGCAGCCAGGCAACCTCGATCCCTGCTGAGCTGTGGTGAACTTCATGGAGCCCCTCAGCTGTGTCTCTGACCCTCCCCTTCTCATCCTCTTCAGCAAAAGCCCTGTGGGACTGAGCAAATGGCTGTTTCCATGTTCAAAGTGGGGCCCCCCACCTAGCCAGCCAGTTTTCTATTCCTGCCAGTAATATCCATCTGCTGAGCACTGAGCTGAGGGCGAGGGGCTGAGTGGAAGCTGTCTTCTGAGTGATGAGTGGAGAGGAATCGCCTCTTTAGGCAGACAGGTGGGAACAAAAGATGAGTCTGTTCATTTGGGAAGTTGGCTTGTTTTGTCCTTGTGTATCAATAAGAACTAGGTGTAGGTGTAAAGATTTTTCCCCAGATTCTCAGAAAACTAGTAAAGCCGTTCTACTGACACTGGGTCCTTCCAGAAACTCATGCTCTGTCTGCTTATGTACCTCTTTCTCATGCTAGACAACCAAATAACTTCTTAGCAAATATCAAGGCAAAACTGAACAGAGAGTGATTCCACCCCAGGAGTGAGATCTGAGGCCTCCCTCTGGTAATGTGGCAGAAAATGGAGTACTACCAGTCTGACTAGGTAGCAACTAATATGGGCCTATCTGTCCTCAGGCCTACTGTCTGTTCTGTTTAACTGTTGGATCTTTCCTTCAATTATATAAAATATTCCCATAGTCTTCTAATAAATTACTAATTGTGCCAAAATCACTTCAAGTTTCTATGCTTAAATTTAAAATAATTCTGACAAATAAATGGATCAAACTGAAGGAAAACAGGACAGTATGCTGAATCACCACATATTTAAAAGGTCCTCTGATTTACCAATTTACCAAGTACTATTTGCTGAGAGACCTACACATAAAACTGAGGATTTACCTGTGTTTACACTTAATTGTGGCTTCTCTGAACTTATTATCTTAACATTAGCTATAGTGTCAGTCAAAACTCTTCTAAGTAGAATGACAACTTCCTATGGATAGCGTATCATCGATACCCTGAACATTGTAAAGGGTAGAAGTTTTATTTGCACAGGGAATGGATTTTCCTTAAATACAGCTTTCTACCTTTCTAATTTGGCACTTTAAACACCCCCTTTCTGCCCTTTCTGTGTTGCCTATTTGTCCATACCCACTAAATGACTGTCAAGAGCCATTCTGTCAAGAGCTATTTACCCACCTGCATGGGATCAAGCAAAAACTACTAAAGTCATAGACACCTTGGAATATACCTAACATAGACTTCCTAGCTTCTTCCCACACAAAAACCCTCAGCTCCATCTGCTCTATTCCAACCTTTAGGTTCCTGATTATTGAACAATTTGTCCTGCCTTGTATCTCACTGCTTTTTAGCTATCAAGTTGTAGATGCTACCATGACACCATCCTGACTTCCCTGGGCAGAGGACCTCACTATTTTATCCTGGAACCTCACCTCTCCAAAGCCCTATCCTATCAGGGAAAGATAGAAACAGGCTGGGGGTATGAATCCACCTGCCAATATCCATGTTCATTGTAGAAGCGATTACAGAAGTCAGACTTTCCACCTTCTACATCCCATAAAGAATTTTGGTCTGTTGGGGCCGGGTGGTGGCACACCTGGGTAAGCGCACACATTACAATGTGCAAGGACCCAGGTTCTAGTCCTGGTCCCCACTTACAGGGGGAAGGCTTTGCGAGTGGTGAAGCAGTGCTGAAAGTGTCTCTCTGTCTCTCTCCCTATCTATCCCCCCTTCCCTTTCGATTTCTGGCTGTCTCTATCAAGTAAATGCAGAATGAAAAGAAAATAAAAGAATTTTGGTCTGGGGGCTGGGCAGTAGCGCAGCAGCTTAAGTGCACATGGCAAAAAGCACAAGAACTGACGCAAGGACCCAAGTAAGGATCCCAGTTTGAGCCCCCAGCTTTCCACCTGCAGGGGGGTCACTTAGCAAGCACTGAAGCAGGTCTGCAGGTGTCTTTCTCTCATCCTCTCTGTCTTCCCCTCCTCCATTTCTGTCTGTCCTATCCAACAACAACAGCTATAACAATAAAAACAATCACAACAAGGGCAATAAAACTGGAAAAATATCCATCAGGAGCAGTGTATTTGTAGTGCTGGCACCAAAGCCTAGTGATAACCCTGGAGGCAAAAACAAAAACAAAAAATTGTCCATACTCCCAGAGGAATAAAGAATAAGGAAGCTTCCAATGGAGGGGATGGGATAAGGAACTCTGGTGGTGGGAATTGAACCCCTCTATCCTAAAATCTTGACAATTATTATTAAATAACTAAGAAAATACATAAATAACTGTTCTGGGTTCAACTGAAGAGTGTGTCTTGCTGTTTTTAGTACTTCGATCATTTGACAACATAGTCTTTAGATAATTCATGAATAACTTACTTTCAGTGACTTGAGCAAGACCTCATTTGTATAACTCATCATCTACTATGAGTTGGAAATATGAAACCTAATAGGAGCGTATACATTAGCACCCTCTCTTCTCTCTCTCTCTCTCTGTGTGTGTGTGTGTTTGTGCTGGGGAGCTTCCACATTTCCCACATGTGCAATTTCACCACACCTGGCATGCTTTCAGAAAGAAACAGAGGGAGAGATACCATAACAATCAGAACCTCCTTCAGGACCCTAATATCTCTCAGGTGTTCCGTGGTCTGAATGTGGGTTTTATGGATGGCAAGGAAGATGTCCTACCTTGTGAATTATTTCTTGAACCCCAATTTAGGTTTTTTCAAATATTTTCTATTTATTTATTTACTTATTTTTACCAGAGCACAATCAGTTCTGGTTTATGGTAGTGTGGGGATTGAACCTGGGACTTTGGAGCCTCAGGCATGAGAGTCTCTTTGCATAACCATTATGCTATCTACCCCCACCACATTTGTTTATTTTTGATAGAAACAAAGACAGATTGGGAGGGAGCAGATAGAGAGAAAGAGAGAAACACCTACAGCACTGCTTCACTATTCATGAAGCTTCCATCATGCAGATGGGCAGAACCAGAGGCTTAGAGCCAGGTCATTGTGCAAGATGATGTGTGTGTTCAACTGAAGGCACCACCTTCAGGCACCAGATTTTTCTATTCCATATTTCTTCCCACTCAGTAAATAAGCCTCCTTGTCCTGCTAATGGAGCTCTCCAATCACTACAACACCTGCTGGTCTTCTGCTCTGTAGGTCTATGTGGTTACTTTGGGATGAACATGGTTCTTTTGGGATGGGCATTGCTGAGCTCAAAGTGTCTGCATTATCACTACCTTCATCATGACTGGAACTTTCCCTTCTCATGACAAAGACACCTCCCCTAATTAATTTTAGCTGTACTTATTTATTATATCCTTTATCACCTGTCTGTAAGTCATTGAGTGTCGGACTTGGAATATCATTACTCTTAGTCAATGCCTGGTAAGCCATGGCACCATTTGCACACCACCCTATCTTCAGCTTCTTACACTGTCCTTCTCACCACCTCCCTTAAAACTGAATTACACGCACAAGAACCCAGGTTTGAGCTTTTGGTCAACACACAGGAGCAGCATGAAAAGGGAAACTTAAGAGAGATGGAGCAACACTGCTGTGCCTCTTACTTCCTTCATCTCTGTTTCTCACTCTTTACCTGGCAGAAAAAAGGAGATAAATAATGAAAGAAAGAGAGAAAGGAAAGGAGGATGAAAGGAAGAGAGAAAGGAAGAAAGAGAAAGAAAGAGAAAAAAAGAAAGAAAGAAAGAAAGAAAGGAAAAAAGAAAGAAAGAGAGAGGAGAGAGTGAGAAAGGGGGGAGAAAAAGAGAGGGTAAGAGGGAGACAGAGGTAAGGGGAGAGAGGGAAAGAGAGAGAGAGAAGGAGAGGGAGAAGGAGAGGGATAAGGAGAGAGAGAGACAGAGACAGAGAGACAGAGAGAGAGAGAGAGAGAGAGGAGACCTTCTAAGGGCCTGCAACATAGTTCTTCTGGACCGTGTGCTTGCTTTGCTTCCTGCACTACTAAGATTCGAGCCCAGACCCCACTGCTCTGAAACACTGAAGGAAGTTTTATTGCTGAAGTGTCTTCCCTCTATTTCTCTGTCTACTTGAAATAGCATAGAGCAGTGAAACTTGAGGTGGTGTGTGTGTAGGTCTTATGAATCATCAGTAGCTTGAGAATCAGGGCCCAGTCATCCTGCATTTTCTAATTTCTCTTGGTCCTACCTCCTGTACAGCTTCAGCCCAGGCTTCTTTTTAGTTATTTATCCCCACCTCTTTCCTTTACCCCCTAGGTACTTGTCTCTGAATAAATCATTGCCATTTATATGAAGAAAATGAAACACTGAACACATTCATCCAGACAGGAGAAAGGGATTCAGTGGGGTCTTCCAGAAAGAGCAAGCAGATCCTTCTGTCAGAGGAAGAGCTGTTAGGTCAGCCACACCTGGATCAATTCCAGGCTCTATTAATTCACCACAAAGGAGAGTTGATGGGACCTAGTTTACAAAGCAAGCAGACTGCATAATGGAAGTAATAGGACAGGCATCACCAAAAAGCAGACATAAGGCATACCTTTGAGTTTAAACATGAGGTTCTGAGTTCAATCCCTGGGATTGTATATACTAGAATGTTACTCTGGTCGCTTTGTCCTTATCTCATGAAATAAAAATAAAACAAACAAATAAAACTTAGTGGTGCCCTGGTTAAAAACAAATAAACGAACAAAAATCACAGTTAGTTTACAGGACACAGAAAAAGCAAGAGATAGTTAAATTATAAAGGAGTTGTTCCACCAGGCTTATTTTTTGTTTATGTGTTTTTAAGAAGAGAACTGCTCAGCTTTGGTGTCTGTCTCCCTTCTTTTGCTGCCTGCCCTCATGTCCATATTCTACCTCTGGATATAGCAACACCATCTTCCCTAAAAAAAAAATAAATAAAAAAAAAATCATACTCTTGCAATTCAAACAGAACCTACAAGAAATTTCTGAAGACTTGTAATTGATCACAAACTGAGCTCTTTCAGCATGGGAAGAAAAATTAGGAGTTCATGTGGACTCAATAGACTGGTCTGTCTTCTCAGGTTCAGCACATACAGTTCAGGTTGGAGAAAGACAAAACGCAGAAGGAAGAACAGAAAAGCAAAAAGACAGAGGCATACATAGATAAGTAGGTCTGTTGTGCTGCTGATACTCCCTTTTGTTACAGAGGCTATTGTGAAAATAGAGAAGCAAATAGAAAATGCCTGGCCCATGGCACATACTCTATTTCTCCTGTCCTGTAACAACATTGGGTCACATTTTGGAGCTAACTTTGGTGATTTCACACTTGGAATTTATGTTTGAGGTCACACTCTTGGCCTTTAGGACTTGCTACCATTCTCTTGTGTACACACACACACACACACACACACACCAATGCTCAGAAAAATGTGAGGGTTATTATTATTATTGTCACCATGATTATTGCTGGTCCTGAATGCCTACATAATGACTCCATCATTCCTAGTAGTCATTAGGATGATTTTTTTTCTTTTCATTCTCTGTTTTCTTTTCTGATATAGGCAAAGTGAAATAGAGAGGAAGAAAAGAGAGAGCGGGAGAGGAAAAGAGACATTTGCTATACTGCTTTGTGGCTGTTAAAGCCCTCACCCTACCCCCTTGCTCCTCACACATGATAATATGTGCACTCAACCAAGTGCATCAATGCCCGGCCCCTTTAAAGGTGTTTTTAACTACAGTCCACACTCAAATTAGGCTAAATTCTGGCTCAGGATAGAAGTGCTACCTGCAGCTTTCTCCATGTACCTCTTGAAAGAAGGTCTCCAGATTACTCCAAAGGTATGGGGTCTTTACAGAACTCCACTGCCATTCCCCCAGCAGTCTAACTCCTGAGCAGAACTCAGGCATGATTGTCTAGTGGCTTTATCTGAACCTGACTGTTTCCAGAGTTTAGTGTTGTCTTCTGCAAATGAAAATACAAGGTATTCAATTAAATTTCAGATTAACATGTATTTTATTGTATAAATGTCTTACCCAAATTCACTGTTCACCCGAAACTGCGATTTAACTGAGTGTTATGACTTTTACCTAACAATATGTCTTTACTAGTTTCAATCTCAGAAGGGATTTTCACTACTACACCCTAATCCCCCACCCCCACCCCCCAAAAATAAAACATACACACACATACCCATAACAAAAGACCACAGTGAGTGCTTAGTAAAGCTAACCCTCCTCTATACTCCCTTTGCTTTACTCAAGACTTTCTTTCTTTTTATTTATTTATAAAAAATAAACATTGGCAAAACCATAGGATAAGAGGAGTACAAACCCACACATTTCCCACCACCAGAACTCTGTATCCCATTCCCTCCCCGATAGCTTTCCTATTATTTAACCCTCTAGGAGTATGGACCCAAGGTCATTATGGGATGCAGAAGGTGGAAGGTCTGGCTTCTGTAATTGCTTCCCCACTGAACATGGGCGTTGACAGGTTGATCCATACTCCCAGCCTGCTTCTCTTCTTCCCTAGTGGGGTGGTGCTTTGGGGAAGTGGAGCTCCAAGGCACACTGCTGGGGTTGTCTGTCCAGGGAAGTCTGGTTGGCATAATGCTAGCATCTGGAACCTGGTGGCTGAAAAAAGGGTTAACATACAAAGCCAAACAAATTGTTGACCAATCATGAACCTAAAGGCTGGAATAGTGCAGATGAAAAGTTGGGGGTCCTCCATTTTGTAGATAGCTAGTAGGCATATTTTAGTTATATTCCAAAGGGCCTGTGGCTATACTAGTTTTTTTTTTTTAAACCACATTCCTGTTCTTACTTGTCTCATCAACTTCCAGCCTCAGCTTTACGTGATTGATCATTTATGCAGGGCGCCAACCCAACCCAGGACCATAAGAAACCCTTGGCTCCATACCAGCTGTTTCTATAGACAAAATGGGCAATGAATTTGCTTATTCACTTAAAGTAAGGTAAAAATTTAAGGATATTTCATCGCCCTTTTTGGTTTTCTCTATCTCTATAAAAGACTAGTGATCTAGTAAATAAGCAATAATAGCTTGATTGCACTGTTTGATTTTGCTACTCTTTTTTCCTGGAGACTAATGATATATTCCATAAAACATCACTGCCCCTCAAATTTTGCTTTTTACTTGTTTTCTTAAGCTGTTTTAGTGTTGCTCTTTTTACTTGTTTTCCTGAAGCCACATTCAAGAGCAATCTATACAATTATGGCCAAGAAGGAGCAGAGTATGCTGAGAATTCTTAATTTGCTAACAATCTTGAATCATACTCCTGAAAAGTGAAATAGTTAATTGTACAGTAAGTACTTCCTCAGTCAAGGTTACGGATGCCAGATTTTTGGAAACTGTAACTTCAAGTAATATGACATATATGAAAGCAAGTTGGTTAAACTCAATTCATTTTTTATGAAGTTGATGGAAGAAATTCCAGCTGACATTGAAGGAAACAATGTTGTTCAAGGAGGGGTTGTATTTCCAGAAACTATTTCATTTTCATTTATAACTTCCAGAGCCCTATAGCCTAATGATTCTGAAAGGCAAAAGATCAGAAGACTGTGAGGTGATGCTGCCCCTACCAGATGTCAGAGAAAGAGAAACACCTGATTCAGCCACTGTTGAAGACAAAGCCAAGTGCCTCTCAAATTAGAGAAAGAAGGAAGATCCTCTTTCATCATAATGAAATGTTTGACAGTTGAATGATCGTCACATCCAGCTCATTTTTGTTGGTGGTTGCAAACACTAACATCAAAAGAGTCCTCCCTCCCCTATCCCAGAGCACCTATGCGAAAACAGGTGTTTATCAGAATGAAATTATAGCAAGGCAGACTGAATTTTGTGGTGTTCAGGTGTTATAGTATTAGTCTATCACTTAGTCAGCACTACAATCTGTATAGAAAATAATCTATGCTTGGTCTCTACAAGTAACAGGTAAAGTATTGTCCTAGGCCAAGAATATCACCATAACCTAGGAACTTGTTAAAAATTTAGCTTCCTGGGTGGAGGGTAGATAGCATAATGGTTATGCAAAGAGACTCTCATGCCTGAGGCTCCAAAGTCCCAGGTTCAATCCCCTGTACCACCATAAACCAGAGCTGACCAGTGCTTTGGCAAAAAAAGAAAAAAAATTTTAGCTTCGTAAAGGCTGGAATAGTGCAGATGAAGAGTTGGGGGGGTCCTCCATTTTGTAGATAGCTAATAGGTATATTTTAGTTATATCCCAAAGGGCCTGTGGCTATCCTGGCTTTTTTTTTCTTTTTTTTCCCCTAAGCCTGAAATCTGATATGCAGGTGGATCCAAGTTATTGTCTGGAGAGATGATGTCATGGCTCAAAAAAGGACCAGAGAGCTGGATCAGGGAAGAAAGCAGCTCCCTAATATGGGAAAGGGGTATAAATATTGTTGACTGTAAACCGTATCGATTTGATGTGATCAGGGACCCATATTCAGCTTAGGAGCCTATGTGACCTCTGCATCCCTATAGATATGAGCTCACATTATGTGGTCATGAGTAGGAACATTCCAAGCTGCCCTAATATTGACCCATCTTCCTCAGGTGTAGCATAGAGTATGTTGTCCATCCTCCCTTCAGAGGATGGAACATTCTCTACCATTGTTGATCCAAGTTGAGGGCGAGGTCTTATGGGGGCCTACAAAGGGGTCTCTTGTGTTGTTCCTGATAGAAATGACCAGTAACAATAGAGAGAGGGATTTATTCAAGCTCTAGTCCCATTATGTCTGTCTGGGAATCTCCAGACTCCCTGATTAGGGCCCCAGCTAATGGGGTGGCCTGATAGTACCTAAAGAGTCATTGTTAAAGTATGCCAGTCTCTTGCCCTTATTCAGCTATTACAGTCATTGTTTTGATGAGGTTAGCTTTGGAGTGAGTGAGAGAACTGTAATAGGAAGTAAGTGAGGAGGGTATGTAAGTCTAAGTAGACACTATTTCATTATGAACTTTGTCCTGACTCACTATAGACTATTATGTATTTTTGCTTTCAGGTATTTATTTTGCCCTAATTTATGGATACATATATGTGAATATATGCTCTGTCTCATAGGAACTGGTCTATATCTAGGTTTTTGGACTTTGTTAGAAGGTGAACCTCCTGGAATGGAATTAGAGAATACTATGAAAAGAAAGGTCTCAAGCTAGTAATGAGAGTGAAGGGTTGACATTCCATGCCTGACATCTCTGGACAGTCTGAAGTGAAGCATGCTGAAGTGGTACTCATTGCATTGATCTGCACTATTCCAGCCTTTAGATCCATGATTGGTCAACAATTTGTTTGGCTTTGTATGTTAACTCTCTTTTCAGCCACCAGGTTCCAGATGCTAGCATTATGCCAACCAGACTTCCCTGGACAGACAACCACACCAGTGTGTCCTGGAGTTCCACTTCCCCAGACCCCTTCCCCACTAGGGAAAGAGAGAGACAGGCTGGGATTATGGATTGACTGTTCATGCCCATGTTCAGTGGGGAAGCAATTACAGAAACCAGATCTTCAACCTTCTGCATCCCACAGTGACCTTGGATCTATACTCCCAGAGGGTTAAAGAATAGGAAAGCTATCAGGGAGGGAATGGGATACAGAATTCTGGAGGTGGGAAATGTGTGGGGTGGTACCTCTCTTTTCTGGGAATACTGTCAGAACCAGGTTGAGCATGATGATGATTTTCCCACTGAAAAATGGGGAACTGATGAAACTAATCTCCCTTTCAGACTCTCTTTCTGAAGTTGACCTTGGGAGAAGAACGGACCTCAGTTTTCTTCCTCCCTGTTAGCTTAATCCCTGTCTCCAGACTCTCTGCATTTTTCTGCCTCCAGGGGCTCCATATTCTTTAAAACATTAAGCAGGTTCCCCTGCTTCACCCTGCATTCCTTGATACAGTGGCCTGCTCTCTTATTTTCTACGTATCAATGTCCTGCTTTGTCTAACAAATGACTTAAGTTATCCTCCCTATCTCCCCACCCATTCTACTCATTTGATATATTCCTTTTCTACCCTCAAGACCCTCCTTGCCTGCAGGGTATTATTAATCCTACCAGTTAAACCCCTCTCAACAGTTGCTAAGGAAGTTCCTACCTGTCCCAGCTCCCTTTACCTTTCTCTGTCCCTTTCCTAGCCATATATGGTATTATCAAGTCACTTCCGTTTCTGACTTGCCACTTGCATTTTCTGACCTTTAAGAGCTTGGGCAGTGGAATGAATAAAGAATTTGAACTGCCTCGCCACCACCAGCTTGGTTCCTGGGTCTTCTCTCTCATGTCACTGGGTGAGTAGTTGCCCCGGCTGCCTCCAGTCACATTCTCTTCAACCTAGAGAGTATGCACCCAAGAAGAGGCACCCCCACACTAGCCTGGCACCTCTTACCCTATGGTTAGTCAATATTTTCTTTTTATAAATAAAAATTTTTTAAAAATTCAGCTTCCTAGTCTGACAAGGTTGAATCAGAGACTCTGGTGATTAAAACCATGGGCCCCTTCATTACTCTCCAGAGGATTATGAAACACAGCAACCACTCAGATTTCACTACATGGTCTTGGCAAAGTGACTGCCCTGAAGTTCATCCACTCAGAGGCTTTTTGATGAGAGGAAGCCATTTCTGTCAAGTCACTCTTTGTTGTTGTTTGTTAATGTGTCAGGAGTCTAATTTGGTTCTTTACATTGCTTAATGTCACTATCAAGATCATCATGGTATTTATTCTGGTCCTTAGTAATGACCTAGTTTTCCAGAAACTTTTTCAGTAACAAAGACATTATTTTCTTTTTCTTCCCTCTTGTCGGAAACTCTGAAGAGGGGGATTAAGGGATAAAGAGGAGAGAAAGTGAGAGTAAGGGCTAAAAATTCCATTTAAGGAAGTAAGGAGTCACAGTGAAAGAAAACACCTGTATTTTCTCCCTCAGAACAAATGATTTAGGAGTAAGTTTAATTGAGAAAATGGAAGGAGGCCTATATCCTTCTTATTTTTTTCTAGTAAGGTTTTTACTGGAGCTCAGTTCCTGCACAATGACTCTTCCACTCCTGGTGGCCATTTTTTAAAAATATATAAACAGAAAGAAAATAGAGAATAAGAGTGATAGCAAGAGAGAGACACCTGCATAAATCTTCCTCTCTTCAGGGCCTTGAATCTGGCTGCTTTCACATAGTCATGTGTGTGCTCTTCTGGGTACACCACCACCTTGCCCCTCATTCTTCATCAGGTCTATTTGTACTTTTCAATAGCATTTAAGCTCCATGCTGTGATGGCAATAGGACTCTAGACTGGAAGCTATAATTTAAGTATTTTCTTGGTAAAATAAGGAAGGGGTCATGTCATACTTTCGGTCTTCATAAATATAACTTTGAATCAAAGTGTGTTCATGCTGTTCTAAACTTAAGAAATTAGTTACCAAATAGTAGATTCACATGGTACACACACACACACACACACACACACACACACACACACGATGATTGATGAAATTTGGATTTTTGTTTGTGAGACTGGTGAGATTAGACATCTCTAATTTGCACTTTTGCAGTCAGGAAACACAACATAATTATAATTAAAATAGAGTTATTTGAAGTAGCTCTCTACAAATATTTATTAATTACTCGGGTCATTTTACCAGACAGCCACAGAGTCTTGTT
Organism: Erinaceus europaeus; assembly: GCF_950295315.1. NCBI lineage: Eukaryota > Metazoa > Chordata > Mammalia > Eulipotyphla > Erinaceidae > Erinaceus > Erinaceus europaeus. The sequence continues at coordinate 89,496,802 of NC_080172.1, forward strand.
ACTACTCTCCAGGAAGTGGAATTTAATTTCCCTCCACTGAGTATGGGATGAATCTCATGTTTGTTTTCTAAGAACTAGATTATGTAAAGTGAAGAATGCTAACTTTACAATGGAATGACCTGAAAGGTAGCACCATGACCACATCAAAGGTCATGTCACTGGTCAGAGTCATGTGATGAGAGGGACATTATACCTCTTATTCCCTTCAATCCATAAACCCAATTTAACCTTGAAAAAACATCAGATAAACACAAACTGAGATAAATTCCACATAATGTCTAATTAGTGCTCTTCAAAGTGTCAAGGTTATAAAAAGCAAGAGAAGATGATCACAAATTGGAGAAGACTGAAGGGACAAAACTAGTGAATACATTTTACTATCCTGAATTGGATCCTGAAACAAACTAACTAAACAAAACAAAACAAGATATTACTGGAAAGTGCGGTAAAATCTGACTAAAGTGTTTACCAGTGTGAATTTATGTGTTTACAACAAATTTAATATGAAAAAATCAGATAAAAGGGGTCAGTTGTATAGATGATATTTGTTTTTTAGTGGTGATCAAAATGTATGAATACAGGTGTTTATTTGCAATGGTGTAGACTTGAAGCCTATTATAAGTCAATATTACTTCAATTAAAAGTTTTTTAAATTTGCCATGGCTATTTGGGTTGTCAACATTAGGGAAAAGGAGATGTGGGAACTGTCTGTATAATCTTCACAACTCTTCTGTACATTTAAGATCATCTTAAATGAAAGACTAAAATATAATAAGTTTACTGAGCATGTATAGAACCAAAAAAACCATCCCTTTTCCCAGTGTGAAGCATTCACCCAGGTATCTATTATATGAAGCCACTGCAGTCAATCCTAACAGACACAAGAACTTGCAAAACTTCAAGAATTATATTGAAACTCTCCCTTGGGAATATCACATCTAGGAAGACCTGTGAAATCACTCCATTTGGAGAACAGAGCAATTCAAACAGGAATTCTACTCTCAGCAATACACTGCCTGGCTCCACTGTTGAGCTCTCCTCTCACCTGTCCACCCACTGTGGCTTTCATTTCACCTTTCTTCTTGGCTGCCCTAGAGAAAAAAGTGTCTAAATATTTAGCCATTTTTCGTCTTCAAATTTAACCCACCTCGTCCATCTGCTTAATTCTCCATTCCTCATAAGCACACAACAAGGACATTTTAAATTCATATTGTTTGGGTTTGCTTGTTTTTTCCTCTTGGGATGAAAAGAGCTTTTTTTTACCTACCTCTGAGGGTTTATGTTTCATTATTTCATTGGCATTGATTTCTTTGCCACATAGCCCAGCTTCTTTCAAAAGCATGAAATCTATCCTCACTACACATTGCCACTGGAGTTCATTTTCTGTACTAGTTCCCAGGCATAGCTTCTCCTCTTTTGAAAAACAAAGAATCCTTCCAGTTACAGTAATCTTGCTCAAAACCTATTTCAAGATGACATTTGACCCAAGAGTTTTGCATTCCAGCTCAACTGTTTCTGGCATGGTCATCACATAAGATTTCCCTAGAAGCAAAGATCCTAGCATTTCCCTGTCAATTGCAAAAAAGGGCAAAACTGAATAGACCAGAATAGTACATCCAGTATCTATAGAGCACTTTGGAAATTGTTTGCACTTCATATTTACGATAATTTGCAAAGATTCACTGGGGATGCCTTTAATAAAGGAGCAGATTTAAAAATCAATATAGCAGAGGTGGACCTATCTTGAACATGAAATTAGTATTTCTTACAAGCTTTTTATGACAAGTCAGGAATGGGGGAAAAGAGAAGTCAATCATGTAGTCAGTTCTGCAATCTCCAGAGAATGGATAGTGGTTGGGAAAGGAAAGATCTGAAATGAACTTAAAGGAGTGAACCCACAGGAACCAAATAATGACTCACAGGTGTTCCAAGAAGCTCTGGAATCCCATTCTTCTTTTTTCCATTCCTCTTCTCCTTCTTCTCCTGCCCCCTTCCCCTCCCCCCTCCTTCTTTGCTTTCTCCTCCTCCTCCAACTCCCCTCCTCCTTCTTCTTTTGATAGAAAAACTAGGGCATGCTCAGAAAAGAAAGTCCCGAGTAATTAGTAACAGACTTGGGAGACAAGATCCTTGGCAACAAAGTCTATAGAGCATTACAGAAAGATGGAACTCCACATCTCCAACTCAAGGAAGACAATGTCTGCCATTACTTAAGAAGGAAACTCCTTAGCTTTAAAAACAAAAGTAGTCAGGCGGTAGTGCAGGGGGTTAAGCGCAAGTGGCACAAAGAACAAGGACCTACGTAAGGATCCTAGTTTGAGCCCCCAGCTCCCCACTTGCAGGGAAGTCGATTCACAGGTGGTGAAGCAGATCTGCAGGTATTGTCTTTCTCTCCCCCTCTCTGTCTTCCCCTCCTCTCTCCATTTCTCTCTGTCCTATCCAACAACAACAATAATAACTACAACAATAAAACAACAACTATAAAAAACAAGGGCAACAAAAGTGAAAATAAATAAATATAAAAAAAGAATTCTAAAAAAAGAGTAAGACGATTACAAAACCACATTTATCTGATTTGTATACTATTTTTACATTATAAAGAATTTTTATTGATTTAATGATGATTAATAAGACTATAAGATAAGAGGGGTACAGTTCCACACAATTCCCACCACCAGTTCTGTGGAAGCTTTCCTACTTTTTTTTCCACTTTTTAAATTAATTTATTTATTTATAAAATGAAAACACTGACAAGAGAATAGGATAAGAGGGATATAATTCCCACCACCAGAGCTCCATATCCCATCGCCTCCCCTGATAGCTTTCCTATTCTTTAACCCCACGGGAGTATGGACCCAGGGTCACCATGGGGTACAGAAGGTGGAAGGTCTGGCTTCTGTAGTTGCTTCCCTGCTGAACATGGGCTGTCTCTCTTTTCCAAGTGGGACAGGGCTTTCGGGAAGCAGAGCTCCAGGACACATTGGGGAGGTCATCTGTCCAGGGAAGTCCGTTTGGCATCATGGTAGCATCTGGAACCTGCTGGCTGAAAAAGAGTTAATATATAAAGCCATACAAATTGTTGATTAATCATGAACCTAAAGGCTGGAATATTGCAGATGAAGATTTGGGGTTTCCATTTTGGAAATAGCAATAGCTAGTAGGTCTATTTCAGGTATATTCCAAAGGGCCCATCCATGACTTTTCTGGTTTTTGCCTAAATCTGACATCTGATATGCAGTTGGACCCAGGTTATTGTCTGAGGAGATGATACTATGGCTGTCAAAAAGGGCTAGAAAGCTGGATCAGGGAAGAGAGTAGCGACCAAATATGGAAAAGTGTATAAATATTGTTGACTCTAAACCCCATTGATTTGATCTGGGGCCCATATTCAGCATAGGAGCCTATGTAACCTCTATATCCCTGTAGGTCCAAACTCATTTTCTGTGGTCATCAGTAGGAACATTCTGAGTTGCACCAATTTAAGAACTCATCTTCTTCAGGTGGTAGATAGAGTATGTTATCCAACATCCCAGGTTTAGTCCCAATACCACCCTAAACCAAAGCCATGAAGTACTCTGGTGAAATACACACATACACACAATCAAGTGCCCTTCTTGGAGTTGTCTGTGCATAAACATCTTCATAAAATCATAATGACTTAAGGAGATTTGTGAATTTTATAGCTAAAATTTAAATTATAAAGCATTTATCTCAACAGCCAAAAATATATAATTATGGCCTTTGGTAACTACACAGTATTTTATTTTGCTAACCATGATTTATTTACCTACTGTGTAGGATGTGAACATAAATTTTTATTTCTTTTTTGCATTAATAGACTAGAAGTCAGTACATATGTGCTTCTGTCTCTTTCTCTCTTCATAATTTATTTGAGATACTTTTCTAGAGGTTAAATTTCAAGCTAAAAGTATACATTTTGACCTCTGTTTTACAACTCATAAGCACTTTTCCAGCGTGATTGTCTATGTTTCTTAACTGGATCTAAAAGAAGCATATAAATATAGGAATTGTGTGGAGTTGTAACCCTCTTATCCTATGGTTTTTGTCAGTGTTTTTATAAATAAAAGTTAATAAATAAATATAGCATACAGTAGAAAGACAGATGGGTATTTGAGATATGATCACCAAGGTTATATATCAAACAGTCTAGAGGAAAAAAATATCTGGATATTACATAAGCATTTCAAATTTAATATATATTTTTAATTATTATCCTCATTTATTTATTGGATAGAGACACCCAGAAATTGAGAAAGAAGGGGGTGAAAGGGAGTGAGACAGAGAGACACCTGTAATACTGCTTTACCACTCAAAGCATTCCCCATGCAGGTGGGGACCAGGGGCTTGAAACTAGGTCCTTGTGCTTTCTAATATGTGTTCTAAGTCAAGGTGTAACACTGCCTTGACCCTCAAATTCAATATTTCTACAGCTAAACTTGTTCTAGTCTTCCCAACTTTCCAATCTGCTCTTTTTCTCATATAACCTACTTCAGGAAGAACTTCACTATCTACCAAGGTGCTTAGGCTAGAAGCCTAGGAAACATCTTAATTCCTATAGTTACCTCATCTTTCTCACAAATTATTAAGCATGATAGCTTCTGAATGTCTCCTGGGTATTAGCTAAACCTACCTATTTCTTTAAGTATCAACTGATCCTATTCTACTACAGAAACATATAATCTTTCATCAAGACTATTCCCATAGCCACCTAAAGACCTCACCCATGCTTTGGTTCTATACGCTAATCAATTTTTATTAATGACTTAATAATGATTGATAGGACTGTAGGATAAGAGGGGTATAATTCCATACAATACCCACTACCAGAGTCCCGTATCCTATCCCCTCCATTAAAAACTTTCCTATTCTTTATCCCTCTGGGAATATGGACCCAGGATCATTATGGGTTGCAGAAGGTGGGAGATCTGGCTTCAGTAATTGCTTCTCCACTGAACATGGATATTGGTAGGTGAATCCTTATTTTCAGCCTATTTCTATCTTTCCCTAGTGGGATAGGGCTCTGGGAAGGTGAGGTTCCAGGACACATTGGTGAGGTCGGTTATCTGCCCAGGGAAGTCAGGATGGTGTCATGGTAGCATCTCCAACTTGATGACTGAAAAGCAGTAAGATATAAAACAGGACAAATTGTTTAATAAGAAGAAACCTAAAAGTTGGAATACAGAAGATAAAATTAAGGGTTTTTGTGTGGGAAGAAGCTAGGAAGTCTGTTTTAGGTACATGCCAAGGGGCCCACGACTTTACTAATTTGTGCCTGAGGCCAATAACTAACATGCAGGTGGGCTAAAGAATGTCTTGGAAGATATGTCAGAGTTGAGATTAGGACTAGAAACATGGATCAGGGCAGAGAGTAACTCCCAAATAAGAGGAAATTATATACAATCTTTAATTGTAAATCTTAGTCATTCTTACTGCACCTGGATAGACCTTTCTTTTCTTTTTTTTAATATTTTATTTACTTTTTTTCCCTTTTGTTGCCCTTGTTGTTTCTCATTGTTGTTGTAGTTATTATTGTTGTTGTTATTGATGTCATTGTTGGATAGGACAGAGAAAAATGGAGAGAGATGGGGAGACAGAGAGGGGGAGAGAAAGACAGACACCTGACGACCTGCTTCACCACTTGTGAAGTGACCCCCCCCCACAGGTGGGGAGCCGGGGGTGGGGGCTCGAACCGGGATCCTTATGCTTGTCCCTGCACTTTGTGCTACATGTGTGCTTAACCCACTGTGCTACTGTCAGACTCCTTGGATAGACCTTTCTAAAGCATTGCACTCCTGTGCTTAGAATTTTTTTGTCTTACTATTTTTGTTTGCATAATTCAAAATTTCATGATTGACAGGACTTTCTGGGGTCTTGCCCTTCCCACTCTCTCAGGTTTCATTATGTATCACTCTTTTCTTGCTTTCTCTGCATCAGACATTTCTCATTTCAGCTCCTAAAATGTCCCTGGATCCTCCTTGTTCTGGGACTCAATACACATGCCTTTCTCTCTTTTACCTCCAGAAGCCCACCTTCATTGATCTAAATCTTTTATTATTATTATTTTGATAGAGAAAGATATAAATTGAGAGGGGAGGGAGAGAGAGAGAGAGAGAGAGAGAGAGATCCAGCACTCCTTCACCTCACCTCTCATGAAGCTTCCTCCACTGCAGACAGATACTGGGTACTTGAATTCAGGTACTTGAACATGATGACACTTGTCCCCTATCAGTGGGCCAGTACCTACCCCAGCCCCCTTGGTCTAAGTTTTGCCTACTCTACGTATGCATCTTAAAGGTCACTTTCCCAGAAAGGGCCCTAAAGCTCTGCCCCTGACAAGGACATCCCCAGTAGAGTGACATGTTGTTCATGCTTCTCTAGTGACATTTAACTCATTTGTCTACTTGCTAACTGTCTGTCATCTCCTCCTGGTTTTAATCTCGATGAAGCCAATAACTAGGGTTTGTCTTGATCACCACTTTGTTCTCAGCATCCAACTTGCACTTGACACATGATAGGTACTAAATATCTATTTAATTGATGAATGAATGACCTCGGAGATCCCATTTTAGAATGGTTTTCATAACATTAAACAGGATATTCCAAAAATCCATTTCCAAGGATCTTACATATTATTTCTGACTCCATATTTCATACTAAGAGATATAAATAGGAAGAGGAATATTATTACCATTTATTTTCTTCCCAAAAGTGGAGAGATTACTAGAATGACTGTGGACCAGGGACTAAAGATATGACTAATCCTATACATATTTTTTCTCTTTCCTGCCTTTCTGACTTGTCCTTTTGGAGAGCAGTGATAAAACAGATGGATTTAGTTTTTATGTCAGTCATCATCAGTTGAGTGGAGGTTTTTGTGTGAAAGAAAAGGGTAGCATTAAATTGATTGATGGTTCATTTTTCCTATTTGCTCCTTGGTCATTGGAGTGACACTGGGGGAACTATCTAGTTAGAGGTTTGTGAGACAATAGCCCTGACAAATGCTATTACAGAGAGAACTCATCCTTCGTAATTGATCTCCAGAAATGAGCATATTCATCCAGTCACTGAGATACTTGTGTGCTGAACTGCTTGGGGAATATCTACCTTGCACTTAGCCAAGGACTATAAGGAATTTACATTAGCATACAGTCTCATGAGGAATTTCTGTAATTGTATTTCTCTAACTTCTGAGGCAAACAGGAGATGGCAAATAATTCATATGTATATTACTAATATCACCCTTGCATTCTCTTCATTTCTGGCTACAAAATAAGTCCTGCACGATATGCAAATATGCAATTTCCACATATTGCAATGATTGTGTGTGACACAGGTGCTGTGCCCTACCAGACCTCAGACAAAGAGCCTGTTGCTTATTAAAACACTTCTCTTATTAAAACATCCAAGGTTTTTGCTCTTGACGATGAAGCCCCAGGCAGGAGAAAATCATTCTGCGGAGTGGATCCAATATTGTCAGCCCCGAGTTTTACTTTTCCCCTGGGGCTTACTTACAGAGAATTCCTCTGCCACCCGGCCATCCCCAGAAATGGTTGTAGTCCCTTGCATGTTCTGAGACAAGTGGGGACAAAAAAAAAAAAAAAAAAACTTTTCTCTCTGGCTGTTCTTAGCACAGCTAATCCTGCTTGGATCTGGTAAAAACAGTTAAAACGTAAAAGAAGCTCAAAGGAGGGATAAATACGGAGGATCATAAAACAGCCTGCTCACAAAGTACAGATTTCTGAACCTGCTTTAGCTACCTTGCTCTGGAAGCTCAAGGGTTCTTCTCTTCTTGCAGGCTTTTCCTCCCAGAGAAGGTTATACTTTCACCTGAAAAGGTGGCAACGTGCCTGACTTCCTGGCTTCTCAGCAATGGTGTCACGAGTTACAGATGAGTTTCCATCTGAACTCTGAGTTCTTCATTTGTTCCTCCCATGCAGACAATCTTAAAGAGTCTCATCCATATGACCCAGTAATTCCTCTACTGGGGATATACACCAAGGATTCCATAATGCCCAACCAAAAAGATGTGTGTACATCTATGTTCATAGCAGCACAATTCATAATAGCTAAAACCTGGAAGGAACCCAGGTTCCCAACAGCAGATGAGTGGCTGAGAAAGCTGTGGTGCATATACACAATGGAATACTATGCAACTATTAAGAAAAATGAGCCCACCTTATCTGACCCATCTTGGACAGAGCTAGAAGGAATTATGTTAAGTGAGCTACGTCAGAAAGATAAAGATGAGTATGGGATGTCCCCACTCATCAACAGAAGTTGAGAAAGAAGAACAGAAAGGGAAACTAAAAGCAGGATCTGATTAAATCAAGAGAAGGGCACCAATGTAAAACCCCTGTGGTGAAGGGGATGGTGGCCATTGGGCTTCCCGGCACGGTGGGGGGTGGGGGGGCAGGGGTGGGTGGTGGGGATGGGACACAGTCTTTTGGTGGTGGGAGTGGTGTTTATGTACAATCCTATTAAAGTGTAAACATATAAACCACTATTTAATTAATATGAGAGGCGAAAAACTGATGATATGTCTAGAACTTCTTAAAACACAGACTGAGTCTTTTTAATACATAGGCTGTCTTTGATATGTTGTCTCTCCTAAAAGCCTAGACCAGGGAGAACAGAAGCAACTGGTAGCACAGCTATGTACAAGATGCTGGGTATTATACCCCAAACCCTAACAAAGGGACTTTCCAAAGTTAACCTTATCACCAAATAATGTGACGATAACAATAACTTTCCATTGTCTTCTTGAACCCTAAGACAACAGGAACCTCACATTTCCACTATAGAGCCTGTATTCCCCCCAGTCCTGGAACCTTCGGGTGGGGCCCATTTTTCTGCATGCTGCTCTCAATTCAAATCAAATAATATTGCATCCACGGATCGCAACCTAATCAACGCAACGAGTGCCACCCCAGCATGCTTCACTTCAGACTGTGACCAGAGACTTCAGATGTGGAATGACAACCCTTCGGCTTCATTACTCGGGTGAGACCTTTCCTTAGTATTCTCTAATTCAATTCCAGGTGTTCCACTCCCCAATAAAGTCCCCAAACCTAGATATAGTCCAGGTCCCCTGAGATAGAGCATAGGTTCACCCGTGCCCATAAACTAGGGGAAGAATATATACCTGAAAGCAGAAGTACACAAGAGCATGCAGGGAATACGCCCCCAACACTTCATCTGCACTATTTCAGTCTTTAGGTCCATGATTGTTCAACAATTTGTTTAGCTTTGTATGTTAACTCTCTTTTCAGCCACCAGGTTCCGGATGCCAGCAAGATGCTGACCAGACTCCCCTGGACAGACGACCCCATCAATGTGTACTGGAGCTCCACTTCCTCAGAGCCCCACCCTACTAGGGAAAGAGAGAGGCAGACTGGAAGTATGGATTGACCAGCCAATGTCCATGTTCAGCGGGGAAGCAATTACAGAAGCCAGACCTTCCACCCTCTGTAACCCATAACAACCCTGGATCCATACTCCCAGAGAGATAGAGAATGGGAAGGCATCAGGGGAGGGGATGAGATATGGAGATCGGGTTATGGAAATTGTGTGGAATTGTACCCCTCTTATTCTATGGTTTTGTTAATGTCTCCTTTCTTAAATAAATAAAAAATATGTATATATATATTTATATATATATAAAGAAAAAAAACTAACCTGGGGTTAAACTACATGGGCCCATGATCTCAGCAGGGATATATTTAAAAAATTACATATGT